>NC_077229.1:50542552-50566075 GCF_027887165.1 Monodelphis domestica | reverse complement strand
GTGTATATATCAGATATGTGTATTATATATGTATGCATCTACCATATATATGTATAGACATTTATTTTTATTTTTGCATTTATTGTTTGTTTTGTTTATTTATTTCTTTATTTTTGCTGTTCAGTCATTTCAGTAGTGTTTAACTCTTCATGACCCCATTTGGACATTTCTTGGCAGAGATACTGAAGTGGTTTGCCATTTCTTCTCCAGCTCATTTTACAGATGAGGAAACTGAAGCAAATAGGGTCAAGTGACTTGCCCAGGGTCACACAGCTAGTAAGTGTCCGTGGCTGGATTTGAACTCAAGAAGAAGAGTCTTCCTAACTCCATATTTGGCACTCTATCCACTGCACACCTAGTTGCCCATGTATATGTTTATAAACATAAATACACACACATCATTGGGAAGATCCACCCAGCAAATGCATAAGAAAGGGCATATATGTAAGGAACATGAGGTCAGAGCACATGGGGAGGAGGGACAGTCCATGCCTGTGACACTGCCAGAAATATACTGATGTTGGCTATTTATTCAATAACTACCAAATAGCTCTGGGCTTGGAACTTCCTAATCTTGAACCAATTCCATGTCAATTAGAGATCAGAGGAAAAGGTACAGACAAAAAGCTAATTAGAAGGGGCTAGGTCATATTTCTTCTACCTGCTTAGTAATTCCTGGCCCTTTCATATGCAGATACAGCCAATCACAGCCTAAGAGGTAGTTTGAAGTCTCAGAAGGAGTTGTTTTTTCATTTTGCTTTGTTTTTCTCAGATCATAATAATAATCAGAGGATCACAGATTTTGAGCTGGAGAGATCTGCCCAGTCATCTTGTTCAATCCTCTTATTTTATAAACAAAGAAACTGGGACCCACATACAGGAAGGAGATGGTGTCTGAACACTGGTCTCCTGGCATCAAGAAAACAGAATCAAAATAAAATAATTCTCAAAAAATGCTAACAGTGTTACAGAGGGCACCACTTCTCAAATGTAATCCTGGGACTCCTGGAGGTCTCTGAGACCCTTTCAGGGAGCCCTTGAGCCCAAAATTATTTTTACAATGATGCTAAGATGTTTTAAATTCTAAATACAAATACAGATAAATATAATCTGCATAAATAAAATCTTTTTGGAGTCATTTAAGAGTGTAAGGAAATCCTGGACTAAAAGGTTTTAAAACTACTGATGGAATATTAGCCTTAGAATTCAGAAACTCTGAATTCAAATCCCGCTTCTTGACACTTACAAGGCATGTACAACCATCAATAATTTACTCCTCAATCTCAGTTCCCTTATCCATAAAATGGAGATTTCTGTAGTTCTTAGTTAAAATATTACACTAAAATGACATAACAATGGGGATAAGGATCTTAGAAAGAAAGACAAAATAAAGGAAACTGGAGAATAATTTTCTAAGCCGGGGATATGACTTGGGACAACTGATAGTTAGAGTTTATCATAGAAGAAATTAATTATTGGATACCAAGGAAGAGTGATAGCTTAATCAGAATACTGATGACTCTGTTTAATGATCCCACTTTCATTATTGATTGAGGTTTAAAAATTTAGTCAGTTGGAGTCCTGAATTTCATTGGTAAAGACATGACTAGAGCCAGTGAGCAACAAGAACAAGTCTATAGTAAGCCTAACCTCATTCCCACTCATAAGTATCTACATTTATAAAAATATTGGCATTTGCCCAATCCCACAATCCCTCTCCATCAAACCTCTCTTTTCCATATCAACTGCCCTGATTATTTCTCACTAGGAGTTTACCATTGGACACTAAATTTCCTTCCAAAATCTTCCCATCTGATCCTATACAAACCATAGTAGACTCCCCAACCAATTGAAGGAAAAAGCACTGGAAACTACCAAAAATATCTCTCAGTGACCCAGTAAATATAAGATCTGTAGTAATGACCAAAGCCCCTTTTCAATGTGAATATGGAGTAATCACCAATTCCCCAGGGCATTTTCCCTCCTTGCCTCTAGAATGAATTGACACTAGTCCTCAGACCCAAGATCTCCTTTCCCCCAATGCCTGGTCTTGCTAGCCCTAACTAAGAACCCTAAAAGTCCCAACCAGATCTTACTAATTAGAAAGAAAGTTTCCTATTCCTTCTCAAAGGTCCAGGAAAATTCATCTGTTTCCCCCATTCTCCTGACTGTCCTATATTACGTGAATACTTGTCCATCAAGAAAGGTGGCTTACTTTCTTGTCTCATTGTGAGTTCCATGTTTCCCTCTACTGATCTTGGTGTTGCAAACTTTCCTAAGGCTAAAGATATCCTTCATAAGAACCTGAAAGAATTTTAAAGCTGAAGGGAATATAACATTATCCTGCCCACTCCATTTATTTTATGTAAATATGACAGTGACCTGAATGTAATGGTAAGAATATAGAGCAAAGGACACCAGCTATATTGGGGCTGGCTTTGGAGTCAGGAAGACTTGGATTATAATCCTGCTTCAGGTACTATTTGTGTGCCCCTGGCTTAAGTCCCTTAACTTCTTTAGGTTTCAGGCTCCTCTTTTTTTTTTTAATTGTATTTAATTAGATAATTTAGAATATTTTTTCCATGATTACAAGACTCCTGTTCTTTCCTCCCCTCCCCCACCCCCTCCTGTATTTGATGTGTAGTTCCACTGTGTTTAAAATGTGTCATTGATCAAGACCCATTTCCATATCATTGATAATTGCACAAGGGTCATCGTTTAAAGTCTACATCCCCAAACACATCCCCATCAACCCATGTGATCAAGCAGTTGTTTTTCTTCTGTGTTTCCGCTCCCACAGTTCTTTCTCTGGATGTGGATAGAATAGCATCTTTCTCATCAGCCCCTCAGAATTGTCCTGGATCATTGCATTGCTGCTAGTAGAGAAGTCCATTATATTTGCTTGTACCACAGTGTATCTGTCTCTGTATATAATGTTCTGATTCTGCCTCCTTTCACTCTGCATCAATTCCTGAAGGTTGTTCCAGTTCACATGGAATTCCACCAGTTCATTATTCCTTACAGCATAATAGTATTCCACCACCATCAGATACCACAACTTGTTCAGCTATTCCCCAATTGGAGGGCATCCCCCCATTTCCCAAAATTTTTGCCACCATAAACAGCACAGCTATGAATATTCTTATGCAAGCCTTTTTCCTTATTATCTCTTTGAGGTACAAACCCAGCATTAATATGGCTGGATCAAAGGTCAGGCAGTCTTTTAGTGACCTTTGGACATAATTCCATATTCAGGCTCCTCATTTTAAAATGGTAGTAATAATAGCACCAGCCTGACAGGGTTGTTGTGCGAATCAAATGATATATATTTAGAAATGTTAATTCAAGATTTATTTCCCAAAATAGGGAGGGACTCATAGTCCCTTAAAGGCAATGGCTGAATTTTCTGTAATCTCTCTGTCTCTTCTAGGGTCTGATACTGTTCTTTAAGGGCATTGTGAGAAGAAAGGATGGAATTTAATAAAAATAAATGTCAAGTTTTATATTGGACTCAAGAAATCAATATCAAAGGCTCAACATAGAATAACCATGACTAGATAGCAGTTGACCTGAAAAAACTCTAGGGTTATAATGGATTGTAATGTCCGTATCAATCAACAACACGATAATATATACACAGTATATCAATCATCTTACCATTAAGCTATTTAAGCTTAAAAGTAGGCTTTACGCATGCCCTAAATGACTCAAGAAAGCTAATGAAATCTTAGACTGTACTGAAAGAAGCATAGTGTCAGATAAGGAGAGGTTAGAATGATATAATTTACCACCAAAAGCTTGAACTCTGCCCCTGGTCTTGAATAAGCAAGCTTTTACCTTATCTTGCTACATTTGTTGTTCAGTCTTGTCTGACTCTGTGATCCTGTTTGGGGGTTTTCTTAGCAAAGATATAGATAGATAGATAGATAGATAGATAGATAGATAGATAGATAGATAGATAGATAGATGTAGATATAGATATATAGTGTAATAGATGATGTTGGAGGTATAGTTGATAGCTAATGGATCAAGTAATTATATTCTTTTGCCTACCCTCCTCCCTTTTATACCTCCCTTCCTCTCTCTTCTAATCTCCCTTCTTCCCCTCTTCTTCCCTTCAGTTTCCCCTTCCCCTTCTTCTTCAGCCTCCTTCTAAGTCACTCAGGGTGAGCTATGATATTTCAAAGGAAATACTTTTTTCTCTTCTTTATCTCAAGTAAGGGTTTATTGGGGAAAACAGGACAAGATGGAGGATGGAGGTAAGGAGGAGTGGAGGTTCCCTATTATCTACAATGAGTTTTAGGTTGGAGGATATTGAGAGAAATGGCAATTCAGTCACACGCATGAAACAGAGCCAGTCAGAGAGATATAGAGGACTATCGTCCTTCTTCTTCTTCCTTCAAATCAACCAGGCCACCTCCAACTTGATTATCCCAAGTCCCGGAGATAAACCTAGCTTATTCCTTCAATGTCACCACCATCAACCCAAAGACCAGAAATCCAGTCAAGCAGTTGGCTCTTGCCCGTGACATTCCAAATGGAATTTTCCTTTGATTTACAGCTGATCAATCTCTAATTTCCTGTCTTGCTGCTTTTTTTCTTATAATTTCTCTCTTCTCCACAACAGATATATGGTTATTATTTTCCTCTCTACTTTATTTTATAGACAAGGAACTGAGAACCAGGTAGTGTCTCAAGCCAGATTTGAATTTAGAAAAATGTGTCTTCCTGACCCCAGACTTGGCACTGTATACATTGGACCACCTAGTTGTCCAGAACCAGGCCAAGGTCCACTTTCCAGCTATCTCCATACCATACTGCTACCATTTCCCTCCTCAACACTTCACTTTCCCCAACCCTCCCAACCACACACACTTACAACTCTCTTTCGCAGGCTCCATTCTATGTATTAGCACTCAACCTAGGAGGTACAGGTCACAAAGAAACAGACTCAGTTCAAGCTACTTGTGCCTTCCCTCTGAAATTATATATATATATACATATATATATATATATATATATGTCACATATGGACCAAGTTCTTCACCATGCAATCTACCCCCTAGAGTATAAGAGCCTTGCCATCAGAGACTGTCTTGTTTACTTGTGCTTCTTACACTTAATACAGGGACCAGCGAGCCCAAAACAGAGTAAGCATTATAAGTATATATCAATCAATCTGTCTGTCTATCTATCTATCTATCTATCTATATCTATCTATCTATCTATATATATATATATGCATATATATACCTATTTACCCATCCATTCACCTATCAAATTGTTCATTTTTCTTTCTTTCTATCTAATCTGTCTGCCTACCCCATCATCTACCCACCTATCAATTCTGTCCATCTTTCTATCTACTCATCCATCTATCTATCTACCTGCTTACCCATCCATCCACTTATCAATTTATCCATTTTTCTTCTTTATTTCCTTCCTTCCTTCTTTCTTTTTTCTTTCTCTTTCTTTCTTTTTCTTCCTTTTCCCCTCCTTCCTTCTTATCCATGCATGTATCTTTCTATTTATTTCTCTACATACCTACCTACTTATTCATCATCCATCAATCCACCCATCAATTTGTCCCTCTTTCTTTCCACTCATCTATCTATCCATCTGTCTGTCTTAATGTCACTCTATCTATCTATCTACATATCTATCTGTCTATCTATCTACCTATCATCTGTCTATCTATTATACCTATCTATCTGTCTATCTATCTACCCTATCTATCTGTCTGTCCTATCTATCTACCTATCTATCTGTCTGTCTATCTATCTACCTATCTATCTGTCTATCTATCTACCTATCTATCTGTCTGTCTATCTATCTATCTATCTATCTATCTCCTATTATCTATCTATCTGTCTGTCTATCTATCTATCTATCTATCTATCTACCTATCTATCTATCTACCTACCTATCTATCTGTCTATCTATCTACCTATCTATCTGTCTATCTATCTACCTATCTATCTGTCTGTCTATCTATCTATCTATCTATCTATCTATACCTATCTATCTGTCTATCTATCTATCTATCTATCTATATTTTAATTACCTATTTATAACAGTGCTATTGTGGAAAGAGCCTCAATTAGAGTCTTTTTACCTAAATCTAAATCCACACATCCACAGAGAGGTAAATGCAAAGTGTGTGTAAAGTTGTACCAAATAATTTCAAGAGACTAACTGGGGATCAGGTCAGAAAAGATCATATATATGTATAGGTTACTTCATTAAAGAAGCAGATAAAAAGAGCCTACTGTGCCTGAGGCACTTGAGACTGAAAGAATTAAGTAGGAGGTAACAGCCCCAAGTACTCATAAAGCTACAATTTAGCCATGGGGGATGGAAGGAAGCTGGTAAGGCTATAGAAACAGTAAGATGCTCAGAGAAAACTGCATGAAATGAAGCGGCTCTCCTTTCTGCATCAAATGCATCATCAGGAAGCTTTGCTACACTGGGTAATCACTTTTAGCTGCTGTCCTCCTCTAAATGCCTTTTCTAATTTTCCAGCCTCTCCAGGTCTACCAGCTCCAACAGCCATCTTCACCCCACACCAGAAGCTCAATATTCTCTGCATTTCCCACCGGTCTATTTTCCCCTCTACATCCCTTGAAAAATGACATGCAGTGACTTCCCCATATACCATTCTGATGTCTTAGGAGGCTCTCAGTTGACAATCCATATTTCTATTCTCTCAGAATTTATTTAGAATGCTTTAGCAGAAGAATTATTATTGCTAAACTGCCACTCCCACAGAGAGAATAAATAAGAATAAATGTCTCCACCCTCTACAGGCGTGTCCTCCAGGGAAGCCAATAAACAAATTCAGGCAGCAAGTGCTGACAGAATGGGACAAAAGCCCATGGTACTCTCCTCTCTCCTGGCCATGCTCCTTAGGTGAGGTAGAAATTAATAAACGATGGTTGCTTTGGGTCTTTAAACAGTCACCTCATTAGGATGTCAGATTTGATTCCTTGAGTGTGTGTGTGTGTCCCTTCACAGTGGATTCACTCCCTAACACTGAGAAGCTTATTTGTGTGATGGAAAGAGCCCAGGGCTGGAAGTTGGGAGACTTGGGTCCTCATCATAACTCTGACATTCACCAGATATGCAACCTTCCTTCTCTCTGGTTCTATTTCCTCTTCAGGAAAACAGAGTTGTAGACTTAGAGATGGAACTCTTAAGGAACTCCCTTCACTCCTCAAGCCTCTTTCTTGCTTTATTGATAAGGTAACTGAGTCCCACGAAGTTTTAGAGACTTTGCCAATAGCATAGAATCACAGACCTAAAGCTAGAAGGACCACTGAGGTCATTTAACCCAACCTCTTATTTTACAGGAGAGGAAACTGAGGTCAAAAGAGATTAATTAGTGAAGAAGTTTGTATAGCCGATAATACAATGTATGAGGTAGGTGGAACTGAGTTCAAATTTGCCTCCAACACTAGCTGGATGATAAAAAGTTTGACCTCTCTGAATCTGAGTTTTCTCATATACAAAACTGGATAATGTAGGAAGAGCTTGACACAGAGAGGGGACCATTTGAATGTTGGAAGATGGCAAAAGAATTAAAATTTGTAAAGAAGGAAAGTGAGGGCCAGAACAGGGACAATATTATGGGAATGCAAAGAAGGATGAAGTGAGGATAAGAACACGTTTAGGAGAAGGAAAAGGGAGAAGGTAAGAAAAAAGTAATATTATTATTACATTAGATTAGTATTACTATTAAAGACCCACTACCTACTAGGCAATGTGCTAAGTGCTTTATGACTATTATCTCATTTTGATCTTCACAACAACCCTGATAGGCAGGTGCCAGTATAATTCACATTTTATAGTTGAGGAAACTGAGGAAGACAGGGACTAAGTAACTTGCCCAGGGTCATACTCAATAGACCAGTGCCGTGAAAATACAAATTAGATTCGATAATGGATTTAAAACACTGAACACTTAAAGTGCTGGATAAATGTTTTCTCTGATTGTCATCATCATCATATCTGAGTTAGTCAGTCTCAAAGTCAGAAAGATCTGTGTTCAAATTCTGATTCTAAAAAACCCTTGACTATGTGACCCTGGGCAAGTCCATCTAACCTCTCATTCCCCAGACAGTTCTCTAAGTCAGTAAGTTGCAGAGTAAGTGCCAAGTCATGCTGATAAAGAAGTGTCCTCACAAGAATTCCTTAATAGCAATAAAATGCCAAGTTTAGACCCAAACTTTGCCCTGTTTAGAATCGTAAAGGTTTGTCATTGTCATTGTTCAGCCACATTCAACTCTCCATGGCACCATTTGGGGCTTTCTTGGCAGAGATACTACAATGGTTTGCCATTTCCTTTCCCAGCTTATTTTATAAATGAGGAAACTATGGCCAAAAGGGTCATGGCTTACCCAGAGTCCACACAGGTAGTTTGGCATTTCCTTCTCCAGTTCATTTAACAAATGAGGAAACTGAGGCAAACAGGGTCAAGTGACTTGCCCATGGTCATGCAGCTAATAAGTATTTGGAGGCTCTATTTTGAACCAAGGTGTTCCTGACTCCAGGCATTGGAGCTCTATCCACTGCACCACGTAACTACCCAGAACTACTTTAGCAATAATAGAGACTAGCTGCTCATTTTACAGAATACAGAAACTGATGCTTAGAAGGAGAAGGCTAATTGGCCACACTAATAAGGTCACACTGGAGACAATACCAAGGTTTCCTTCCTCCAAGTTCAGCATAACTTCCATTATGCCACACTACCTCTTGCATATACAAACTAAAACTAGGCAGAATTCCCCTTGCTACACCTGTCACTTCAAGTTGACCCCCTACCTTATCCTATCCTGAAGAGACATTCCCAGTAGAAATCCAGCCTCACCCAATTTTATGAGCGTTACGAACACTCCAATCTGCATTCTCTTGAACTCCCCAACAAGCCCTTTGATGTTATAGACCACAAAAGAATAAATTAGAGAAGACATTAGAGAAGACACTTTCTCATGATGGTGGACATAAAACACAAGATATAATCAGTAGGAGGAATTTGGGGCCTTGGATTCTCTTGGGGATCTGAATGATTTTTCCATTTTTGAATGTTATGCCCCTTTATGACAATAGGTATTGCATTTTCTGCATTATAAATATAATGGCCTGGCGTCAATGGGCCATTCTTCAAAGCCACTCAATAAAGAGGAAATCATCTTGTAACCACAATAGGCAGACAGGAGTCTCTGAAGCCTGATTTATAAGCTGCATGAGCCAATAAAAGGGCATTATTTCCAGAAGGAATCAGGGAGACATGGGAGGAGTTATCACCTTATAATGCTGTTTGGCAACAAGATGGTGAGACTGGAAAGCAGAGGTCAGTCACCTGGAACCCAGAGCCTGCCACAACTTTAATAAGCCTCATTAAAGAAAATATCGAAGGGCATATAGATGGCTCACTGGATAGAGAGCCAAGTCTGCAGAATGGAGTTTTCCTGAGTTCAATCTAGCCTCAAAAACTCCCTATCTTTGTGACTGTGGAAAAGTCACTTAACCCTAGTTGCCTAGTCCTTACCACTCTTTTGCTTTGGAACCAATACTCAGAGTTGAAAGAAAGGGAGGAAGGAAGGAAGGAAGGAAGGAAGGAAGGAAGGAAGGAGGAAGGAAGGAAGGAAGGAAGGAAGGAAGGAAGAGGGAGGGAGGGAGGGATGGAGAGAGAGAAAGAGGAGAAAGAGAGAAAGAGAGAAAGAAAGAAAGAAAAGAAGAAAGAAAGAAAGAAAGGAAAGAAAGAAAGAAAGAAAGAAAGAAAGAAAAGAAAGAAAGAAAGGAAAGAAAGAAAGAAAGAAAGAAAGAAAGAAAGGAAAGAAAGAAGAAAGAAAGAAAGAAAGAAAGAAAGAAAGAAAGAAAGAAAGAAAGAAAGAAAGAAAGAAAGAAAGAAGAAGAAGGAAGGAAGGAAGGAAGGAAGGAAGGAAGGAAGGAAGGAAGGAAGGAAGGAAGGAAGGAAGGAAGGAGGAAGGAAGGAAGGAAAGAAACAAAGAAGGAAAGAAGGAAGGAGGGAGGGAGAAAAGAAAATAGTAAAAAAATGTTGATAGTTGTTAAGTACCTATTGCATCCCCAGAACTGGGTGCTTCTGGTTACCTAGCTTCTGAAGCATGGTAGTAATGGGTCATTGGCTAAAATTGGGCTCAAATTCTGCACTAAACATTTCATGATGCTGGACAAATTTCATGCAATATCTTGGAGTATCAGTTTGCTCACCTGAAAATGGGCATGATATTAGCACATATCTCATGGGTTCTGGTGAAGATCCAAAGAGATCAAGTCTACAGCATCCATTATATCCTTTAAATTGAGGCAGCTGGTTCATGCAGTGTTAGAATGGCAGTTCTGGAAAAGGTGGAGTAGGTGGTGAGGTGGTTAGAGCTCTGAACAAATCCACTTAAGACTTGACTTCAAATCTTGCCTCAGATACTTACTAGCACTTAAGGCACTTAATCTCTTTGGGAAAATGAGGATAATAATAGTTCCACCTCCACCTCAGGCTTGTTTATAAAGATCAAGTGAGATAATATTTGTAAGCTGGCTTTTAGTAGTCAATTAATAGATGCAGCTTTCATTCCTTTAAAATGCTAGGTTACCTTCTGATATTATAATCACTAACCTAAGTGACGCATCATGCTGTAGATTCAAGAAAATCTGAGTTTGAGTTGTGCCTTTTTACACATGCTATGTCTATTACCCTCAGAGAAGTCTTTTTAACCTTTTAACCAGGCAGCCCTCTAAGGCTGTAAGTGGAGAGCAGATACAGTTAAGAGAGAATCTCCAATAGGAATTTCCTATACTGATAAACTCATAGAGCTTGCCTCCCTCCCTTCCTCAACCCCCAACCCAACAAAAACAGCATCTTCAGAATGCTACTGAATCGTACACTCCCTGGTCGTGTGTTTTCTGACATTGTGTCTTTCTGGGCCCTTGTGCACTCTCTTTACACACAAGTATCTGCTTAATAGATATTTTCTGATTAATGGCTAATTGGGTAAGTAGCAACCATCTTTTCTTCAGAATCTTAGGTGGAAAAGGAATCTCAGAAGTCATACATGAACAAGAGCCCTTTCTCATCAATTCAATCAATCAAACAATCAATAAAGTATTTTTTTAATACAGAATGCTTTACAAAATACTTGTTATCTTTGCATAGGGGCCATGCAAATCTTCTCTATATTGCTCCTATTTTAGCATATGTGTTGCCAAAGCAAGCATAGTAACCATTTATTAAGCAGGAACCATGTATTAAGTAGGGGAATAAACTGAATGAATGAATGGATGGATGGATGGATGGATGGATGGATGGATGGATGGATGGATGGATGGATGGATGAATGAATGAATAAGTGAATGAATGAATGAATGAATGAATAAAAATCATTTATTATGTACCTACTACTAGCCAAGTACTGGAGATTCAAATACAAAAGTAAGACAATACTTGCCTTCAGAAAGATCATATTCTGTTAGGGTAAGACGATACATGTTAGGGACTCAGGACAGGGAAGGCTGTTTCAGTATGGGAAGTCACAGGGATAGAGAGTTGCTTCCTTTTATGGCAGTAACGGGCGGTATTGATTCCATGGGAGTATGAGCATCAGGAGCGATGGAGGGAGAGAAGGGCAGCCAGAGAGAGAGCTAATCGCAAGGTGGCCAGATTATAACGTGGAACATGACTAGTGCCTGTGAAATAGAGTGGACCATGTAGCATACTAACTAATCAGGACACCATAGACCTTAGGATAGACCCAGAGGGGAGGGGTGAATCCTCTAAGAGCTGATCTCTGGAGGGCTCTGGTCCAGAGGGTCCCACAGCAGGGTCAGTGCTAACAACCTGGTGGTCTGAAAGGTGTAGTAGCATAGATAACGGATGGCAAAAGATGGCCATGATGGAATATGAAGCATGACCAGAGATAGTGGGCCATGGGATGCCCTCAACCACCAGGATAACACAGGCTTCAGAGCAAGAATCCAGAGAGGGCTAAGAAGGCAATAATCCCTGCCCTCAAGGGTTTTGCCCCATTCTCTGGAGAGTAATGATATTATTTTTGCTCCAGAGAGAGGACATTCCCTACACCTTGCAGTGGTCCATTCTACTTTGTAATAGCACTCATTTTAAGAAAGCTTTTCCTTACCTTCCTTTACCTTTTGACAAGTTCTATCCTTTAGTACTTTGGGACCAAGGAAAATAACTCTAATCCTACTTTCATACAACAGGGGGAAAGAAGGAAATGAACGTTTGTTTAAATACCTACTATGTGCTAAATATTTTACAAATATCCTCTTAACAGCCTAGAAGGTAAATGCTATTATTATACTCATTTTGTCATTGAGTTGTTTTTCAATTTTCCTTTTTTTGTAACTGCATTTGGGGTTTTCTTGGCCAAGATTCTGCAGTGGTTTGCCATTTCTTTCTCCAGATCATTTTACTGAGGCAAACAGGGTGAAGTGACTTTTCCAGAGTCACACATCTAGTAAGTGTCTTTGGCCAGTTTTGAACTCAGGAAGATGAGTCTTTCTGACTCCAGACCTGGCACTCTATCTACTGTACCACCTTGCTTCCCGTCCTCACTTTACAATTGAGGAAATTAAGGGAGGCAGAGGTAAAATACATAAGGTTACAAACTCAGGTCTTATTGACTCTAAGACCATCACTCTGTCTACCACATGATTTGCATGATTCAGTTGCCTCTAAATGGACTTTCAAGCACCAAAAAGAGCTGTTCACTCTCCCCCAATTCTACTCTTTTCCAAGCTAAACATTCCCATTTCATTCAGTAAGTCATATGGCATGACGACAGTAGCCTTCATTACCAACAATCTATCAAGCAACAAGCATTTAAGGGTCTGACACTATTCATATAAATAAATTAAACATGACCTCAAGGAGCTTATATTCTATAAAGGAAAACAACATATTATTCTTTTTAAAATCCTTACTTTCCATCTTGGAATCAATACTATATATTGGTTCCAAGGCAGAAGAGTGGTAAGGATTAGACAATGGGGGTTAAATGACTTGCCCAGGGTCACAAAGCTAGTCTGAAGCCAGATTTTAATTTAGGGATCTGAGTCTTCCTAATTGCAGTCCCAAAATTGTATCCATTGTACTACCTAGCTGTCCAGAAGATCCTGGACTTTATACTGATTACATCACTTTATACTGATTGAATCACCAATTCATTCCACAGTATCAGCCATCCACTCATATGCACTGGAGGTTTCCTACCAGCAGAGAGCTGAATATGAAGCAGAGTTTATAAAATGAGGTATGTGTAGAAGCTATATGGAACAGTGGAAAAAGTACAGGGCTTGAAACTGGACAGTAGGAAGACTTGAGTTCAAATTTTGCCTCAGTTGCTCCTTAGCTATGTGACCCTGGGTAAGTCACTTAAACTCTTGTCAGTCTCCTTAGTTTCCTCATCTGAAAAATAGGGATAATAATAGCACCTATCTTAAAGGGTTGTTGTGAGCATAAAATGAGATGGCATTTATCAAGTATTTTGCAAATCTCAAAGTGCAATATAAATGCTATTATTATTATCATTATTATTATTTTCTAATATAAGCTCATCCACTTAAATTATGAATCAAGGAAAGGGAGCTAATTCCCTATAAATAAGATTTCCATAAGATCTCTTTCTTTTATACGCCAGACTTAATCAGACTGAGGGATTTTTATTGGCGACCCAAGGTTGTATTGATCTCCTTTGCATAAAGGGTCCACGTCAGCCACATATTGTATCAGAGATACAATAGGTTGTTCCAGAGGGTAGGGAACACTTTCAAAATTCCCAGTAACTACCTCCCTATTGAAAGTCTTTCCCACAAGACTCTGTTAATGTAATGAATACCAACAAAAATTATGCAGGAAAAATACATTAAGAGCCTGGCCTTATTAAAGATATTTACAGCATCTTCTGAAGAAATGAGTTCAGGGTAGGTCATCCATAACGCCTCCTCCTTTCTCCTCCTCCAAGTCCTTGATTAGATGGCCGCTGAAGTCTCTTCCAACTCCCAAATTGTGAGGTTTCTTTTTTTCTTTTCCAAATTAACCACTCAAGTTAACAACCAGAAAGTGTCATGTATTATGACATTAGAATTATTTAGTGATAGAAAGGAGAAACCAGACACCATATAGCTGGGTCATCCTAAGCAGGTCAGGTCACCGCTATGAGTCTCCATTTCTTCGGCTATAAAATGAATTTCTAATCCGGTCTAATGTGACAAGAATTTATTTAACACTGCTGTGTTTGAGGAAGTGTGTTACAAATTGGGCACGACAATCCAAAAATGAAAAACACCCCGGCTTTTGAAGTTTACATTTCGTAGGGGTGAGGAAAGTCAGCATGAAAACAGATGAATACATACATGATGATAAGAACAGAGAGAGAGAGAGAGAGAGAGAGAGAGAATGAGAGAGAGAATGAGAGAGAGAGAGAGAATGAGAGAGAGAGAGAGAGAATGAGAAAGAGAATGAGAGAGAGAGAGAGAATGAGAGAGAGAGAGAGAGAATGAGAAAGAGAATGAGAGAGAGAATGAGAGAGAGAGAGAATGAGAGAGAATGAGAGAGAGAGAATGAGAGAGAGAGAGAGAATGAGAAAGAGAATGAGAGAGAGAGAATGAGAGAGAGAGAGAATGAGAGAGAGAATGAGAGAGAGAGAGAATGAGAGAGAATGAGAGAGAGAGAATGAGAGAGAGAGAGAGAATGAGAAAGAGAATGAGAGAGAGAGAATGAGAGAGAGAGAGAATGAGAGAGAGAATGAGAGAGAGAGAATGAGAGAGAGAATGAGAGAGAGAGAGAGAGAGAGAGAGAGAGAGAGAGAGAGAGAGAGAGAGAGAGAGAGAGAGAGAGAGAAGTAGTGTGGACCAATGGACATTGTGCTAGTCTTGGAGTCAAGAAGGCCTAAACTAGTATGGCCATTGTATGGGCAGAGAGAATTGTGCCTTCAAGGAAAGTCAGGGTACTAGCAAGAAGGTTGGATTTAGGAGAGAAAATAATAATGTTAAATTTGGACAGGTTGAATTTAGATGCCTTTAAGCCATACTAGTGGCTGATGTCCAACAGAAAGTTTGCAAGGAGAAAGATTAAGACTAGATAAAAATGGGGGAGTTGAATAGCTCAGTGGATTGAAAGCCAAGTCTAGAGACAGGAGATCCTGGGTTCAAATGTGACATCAGACACTTCTCTAGCTGTGTGACCCTGGGCAAGTCCCTTAACCCCCACTGCCTAGCCCTAACCATTCTTCTATCTTGGTACCAATGCATAGTATTGACTCTAAGATGGAAGGTGAGGATTAAAAATCAACTAGACAAATAGAACACCTGCATTGTTGTTGTTGTTTTTGTTGTTGTTGAGTTGTTCAGTCGTGTCTGACTCTTCGTGATCACAACACACCAGGTCTTATCCATTATTTCTTAAAGTATGACCAAACTCATGGTCATTGCTTCCCTGATACTATCTATCCGTCTCATCTTTTTACCCCCTTTTCCTTTTGACTTCCATCTTTCCCAATATCAGGGTATTTTCAACGAATCCTGCCTTCCCAAAATGTGGACAAAGTATTTAAGCTCCAGCTTCAGTATTTGATCTTCCAGAGAATAGTCTGAATTAATTGATAGCATAGAAATGATAATTGAACTCTAAGCTTATGAACTCTCAGGATCAGATAAGATCACCAAGAAAGAAGACAAATAGGAGAAAAGAAAGTGAAAATGAGAGAAGGGCAAAAAAGGGGGCGAAAGAGAGGAGAATGTTAGCAAGGGGGAAAGGGGAGGGAAGGAAGAAAAAGAGAAAGAGAGCGGAGAGAGGAGAAGGAAGGAGAGGAAAGAGGAAACGAATGGGTCAATAGTACAGAACCTTGGGAAATGAGAATTAATATATGTGTACATAATGGAAGAACCAACCAATGAGGGTCTAGTCCTTAGAAAATGTGGGCATTCACCCTTTCTTGGTTATAGAGAACAAGTAGGATCATCTTTGCCTGAAGCAAATCCAACAGATGGGAGCTTGGGGAGCCAGCTTCTGATCTTGTCTGACTGGAACCATGGAGACGATGTATTCTAATTGGCTTGAAGAGCTGAGAAGGTTCATGTAGATAATTTTTCTTTTTCTTTTTCTTTTTTTTTAAACCTTTACCTTCTGTCTTGGAGTCAATACTGTGTATTGGCTCCAAGGCAGAAGAGTGGTAAGGGCTAGGCAATGGGGGTCAAGTGACTTGCCCAGGGTCACACAGCTGGGAAGTGTTTGAGGCCAGATTTGAACCTAGGACCTCCCCTCTCTAGGACTGGCTCTCAATTCACTGAGCTACCCAGCTGCCCCCTGTAGACAATTTTTCATGCTCTTCCCTTTCAGGATTTGCTATGAGTAACCAACCATATGAGTGAGGAATAGCTGGCACCAGATCCCATCTAGCTACATGTGTCTGTGAATGCATGGTACTTCCTTTCCAGTTATCTATCTCTTTCCTAATTTTAGAGCAATAAATATTCTGAGGTGGGAATATCTTGGTGACCATCGAGACTTAGAAGTCCAACAAAACAATTTTAGGTCTCATCAGTAATCAGAGTCCCTAAACTCAGCAGTTGAATCTGGTGAGGAAGCAACTGGAAAGCAAATGATCTATTAGCTACATTACACCCAGAAGTAAGTCTGGTGGGGGCTGTCAAAGGGGAGAAAAAAGACCACAGGTTAAATAAGTGCTTCCAGGAACCATGAATTTCTCACATATGTACCTCAAGAGTTTGGGCTTCAAGTTTGAGCCCTCTCTCCCCAAGGGATGCAAAAGGGGAAAATATATCCCCAATTTGGGGAATGTTTTGTGACTTCCTCATTTGCTGTACCCTTTCAGTGTTATTCCTCTGGAAATTTAATGTGGTTAATTGATATTGAAGGGAGGCTTGTGAGTGATAATATTAAATATCTGAACCTCTTGGGACTGCCCTAAGCAATAGCAGTACATAGTATAGTATCACAGGAGTAATTAGGGATACTCTGGGAAGCCAACCTGCCAAGGCAAACAGGAACTGGGAGAATGGCCATTCGCCTGAAGATAATATGACCTGGAAAATAGTGCGATCCCAAGTATTTTAAAGGGTAACTCAGAAAGAGGAAACACCCATTTTATTTTCTCCTTTAAAATCACAAATTTCTCTTAACTCGTAAATAATGCAGGCACTTTAATATTCTAAGTCTTTGCAAGGTCATTCTTCCCTAGATCCTTACACATTTCAGCAATTCTCTTCTTCACGTTTTCAGTCAGGTGACCCTTGAACACGTCAAGTACCCAAAAGCCCACTCCAGACCACATTCAACCAATCTAACACAAGTTCTTCATTCATTCATCCCTTTTCCTGCACACAAAAGATCATTCCTGATGGTAACTTTTCCTTAGATGGTGTTTTATGCCTTAAAATTACATAAGGAGTCAGTCTTCGCCCATCAGCTGTGACTGCAAGCATCACGGTCATTCTGGTTTTCTCATTTCCAGTAGTTTTAATCAACACTGATTTGGCGCCTTTAGTATTAATGGTGACATTTGACAGAATATCAAAACAAACAGGTGCATGATGGGCATTTCCCATCTGCCCCAGGAGATAGCCTCACTTTTTACATATGCTGAGACACACAATACACAAGCTATGGTTTCAAAGCTGGAAGCTCTTGAATATAGTGCAAATGTGACTTTCAAAAGCACATATTGGGGGCAAAAAACATAGCACTATATTTAGGCTAGTACATATATATATGCATATATATATAAAATATTTTGCAAGCTTCATGATAAGTAATTGTGGGGACATGAGATGTGACCCATCTTCCCACACTCTGACCTGCTGTTAAAGCACCCCTTGGTGAGGCCATGATATAAGTCCCACTTTGGAGGCCACCAAATTCGTCCAACATCCTCAAATTACAGATGATAAAATTGGGTCCCAGAGGGACCTGCCATGATTGCCCAGTAGGACCAAATACGTCTAGGAATAAAACCCAAGTCCTTCGATTCCAAATCCAATGCTCTTTCCATTGAGCTAATCTATTTTTTTTTAATCTTATCTTCCATCACAGAATCAATACAGTGTATTGGTACCAAGGCAAAAAAGTGGTAAGGGCTGGGCATAAATCCCAAGGTCACACAGTGAGGAAGTATCTGAATTCACATTTGAACTCAGGACCTCCCTCGCTAGACTTGGCTGTCAATTCACTGAACCACTGAAACAATTTCTTAACTTGAGCACAGCGATCATGCTGCTACTGAGTCTTTACAGACCAGAAGCATTTCATAGACCCGTAGTTCCCCAGTGGCCAAGAGTGGTTTAGATTTCACAAATATCTTAAGAAGGACTGTTTGCTCATTTGGAAAGATCTGGTCCATTTAGGAGTTAAGTAATGATAACAAAGAAGGAGATGCTCACTGGCTAAGCCTTGATCCTCAGCTCTCACCTTTTGCAACTGAATGATTTTACACCATCACTTACTGAACTACTTACCCCAACAGAGAGAATAGGTTCTATTTTCCCAGTTAATAGACACTATAACCTATAAAAAGATAAATGTGTTTTTTGATTCATTCTGAAAAGGGCATTTGAAGGCCCCACGGACAGGAAAAGTCTTGAAATTCCAAGATCTTAAATGAAAGAGACTACAGCTAAAATATACACATGCATTTTATGACATCTTAAATGGACCACTGGGCCTGCCCCTTAATCCAACAGCTTTACGAGATGAGTGTTTCTGTATTGCAAGTCTATAAGAGTTATCAGTAAATCTTGCATCCAGAAG
The DNA here is from genome assembly GCF_027887165.1 of Monodelphis domestica. Taxonomy (NCBI): domain Eukaryota; kingdom Metazoa; phylum Chordata; class Mammalia; order Didelphimorphia; family Didelphidae; genus Monodelphis; species Monodelphis domestica. The sequence continues at coordinate 50,547,273 of NC_077229.1, read as the reverse complement.
CAGTGTGGTACAATGGAAAGAGCCCTGGTACTGGGATCAGAAGACTCGAATTAAAATCCTACTTATGTTGCTTGTTACTTGTGTGCCCTTGGGCAAGTCTTTTTATCCCCTTGAGCCTCAGTTTCCCCATCTGTAAAATTGAGGGGTTGGACAAGGTAGTGTCTGTGCTACCATCTGGTTCTAAATCTAATATTCCACATCTTATTGGCCTCAGTTTCCTCATCTGCAAAATTGAGGGGTTGGACAAGGTAGTGTCTGTACTCGCAGCTAGTTCTAAATCTAAGATTCCAGGTCTTATTGGCCTCAGTTTCCTCATCTGTAAAATTAAGGGGTTGGACAAGGTAGTATAGTGTCTGTGCTCCCATCTAGTTCTAAATCTATGATTCCCATGTCTTCTTGGTCTCAGTATGCTCACTTTATACAATGAGGAAGTTGAACCACATGGCTTCTGAGTTCCCTTCCATCTTGAGATCTGTGATTTTATAATGCCCCTCCCTTCCCTGTGCATCAGTTTCCTCAATTATAAATTGAAGAGGGCAGACTAAATGACCTCTGTGGTCTCTTCTAGCACTGAGCCCTAAGACTACAGAGCTCCTTAGGCACCAGTTGGTTCATTATCAAATGAGAGATTTGGACTCTAGAACTACGATCATTCGTGGTAGGTAGGTATGCTTAAGATGAAAATAAAATCTGCAAGAGAAGAATGAAATCCACTGGGCTAGAAGACATGTCCCAATACAGATTGAGCCAACGGGACAGCCAATCTTCTCCACTACGCTCAATCCAAGATAGGCACCATTATCTGTCTTGGAAATGTAGCCCAGTCATCTTACTTACCATATTCCATCCAACTTCAAAGTGATTCTGACAGCCTCCAAGGTGAAGTGGTGCCTTCTGAGATCTGCATCACTTGCTTCTTTGAAGCAGAATGGAGCCAAGGGACATACATTTCCAATTGAACCCTTTGTTCATTAGTGGAAAACTTTTACAGGACTTGGGGATGGCTAATATCCACTGGGAATGGGGTTGAGAAAGGAGTAGGGTGGTAAATAGAGTCTGATATCTAGTAGTATTCTAAATCCTCCCCCAAATAGAGAAGGATGATTCCCCTAAGACCCTTCAAGCTAAAGAATCATATCTGGCTAACATCCCTGATTTTTACCACACAGTAGGGATTTTATAGGTTAACCCAATAATGGGCAGAATCTTGGAGTATCTTATCTCTCCAGGGCCTGCCACATTTTTCTCTCTCTAGATAAGTGCTTTCATCAGTTTCTGGTGAGTAATGTCCTTTAGCAAAACACATCTGCACCTTCTCTGTAGTTTATATTTTTAGAGAACCACTTTAGGAACAAGAGGAGGGTCACAAAGGGGGGTCACAAAGCCAAGATTCAACAGAGGTGAGAAAATAGAAATTTTTCTTCTTTCTAATTCTGAAGTGCCCCACTATAGCACACTAGCTGTACCTGGTCTAGTCAGCTTAATAAATGCTTCTTGACTGATTGGTAGAATGTAAGCTCCTTGAGGGCAGGGGTGTTTACACTTTTGTCTCTCTGCCCCAGAGTGCCTTGACAATGCTTAATTAATGTTTGCCGGTTGATTTATTGACTGATTGAATTGCCCCAAATGTTATAATTCAAAACCACAGAGAAAATCATGCCCAAACTCAGGGAATTAGCAAAATATACCACAGGGGCAAGAATCTTTTTTGTTTAACTCTTCCTTTCTGCCTTAGTAACAATTCTAAGACAGAAGGGAAAGAGTTAGGCAAACAGGATTAAGTGACTTGTCCATGGGGGTCACATAGGTCGAAAGTGACTGAAGTCAAATTTGAACCCAGGTCTTTCTAATTCCAAGTCTACTCTAGCCATTGTGCCACCTGCTTCCCCTAACCCCACATTTTATAGATGAGGAAACTGAAGCAAAAAGAAAAGCTTACAGTCCATAACTAGTGACAGATTTGAGCCTCAAACATGAATTTTCTTTCACTCTCCAGTGCTCTTTCCAAAGCCCATGTCAAAGTTTCTATTCATTTCAACTTAGGTGTCTATCAAATGCTTACTCTGGGCTAATGTACTAAAGAGCCCAGCTCTGATATCACCTCTTCCAAGAAGCCTTCTTTGCCCACCAGGCAAAAATATTCCCTTATCCTTCATTTAAGTTTATTGTGAAGTCTTCTTCTCTTAAGGAGATTCTAATTCTGGACCCTATGATCTTATTATCCCATTGTGCTATTGTCTGCTGATTATCCATGAAGAGGGTATGCTGGAGGCTAGGACAGTCACTACCTTCACCTTTGCTAAAAACCTTAGTGTGGTGGGAAAAGTGTTGGATTGGAAATCTCGTGACCTGGGTTGAAATCCAAGCTCTACCACTCACTTGGGTGACCTTGGGTGGATTTTTCTGAGACTCAGTTTCCTCAATCGTAAAAAGAAGGGATTGGATTAGATGGACTCCAAGGTCCCATGAAGCCTTAAATTTGTGAACCAGTGGCATATGGGGCATGATTCAGATTTCAGTTTTCCTGGCTCTAAGTCTAGTGTTCTTTCCACCCAGATAGCCTCGACCAAAGGCCAAAGTCACCAACTAACACTTTCCATGTCTTGTTGTGGAACCCTATTTTAAGAAGAGCCTATTCCCTACCATCCAGACAACTAACTAAGTAATGTCACAAGAAACCATCTAACTGTATTTGGTTTTTGGTTTTTAATTTCTCCATGTTCAGATTTAGGGAGTTCGTATTCAGAGAAGTATTGATAGTGTAAAAAACACGAGTTACCTAACAACATATATCGAATCTGTGGACTGTGACTGCGAAAATGTGGGTTTCAAGACTGTGAATTGCCAAAACTGTAAAGATAATTTTAGTGTCTTGATTTTTATCAAAAAATAAGTGGTCGCCATGGGAAAAATTCTCAAATATGAAATGCCCAAGTCAGCTGGGTTTTATGGAGATTTTAATTTATACGAATGAAGGAATTAAGGGAAGGAGAGAGAGACAGAGTACGAGGAAATAGTAGGAAAAGGCCTAAGCCAAAAGGCCTAGGCCTTAAGAGAGACTAGTCAGTCTTTAATCACTCACCACAAGGTCGTTCCAAGCAAAACTCTAGTGTTCAGAGAGACCCTCCAATTCAGCTTCCAAACTCAACTAAGTTCAGAGGCCCCAGATCCTCCAACTAGTCCGAGATCGAACTGACCCTAAGTTGAGAGAGTCAGCTCCTTTTAAAGAGAAATTTCTCTTATGTCACCTCCCCTAAGTTTTCACATCTACCAGTCATAGTACATGTTTTCCACAGGACTGACCATTCTTAATTCACATCTTCTTTTGTTATCACCTTCCCTGAGTAGACTAAAACTTCACAACTCTTGCTAAGCTTTCCCTTTGTAAGTTGCTTGACCTTTTAGTGATTAATTTGACCTTCATAGGTTCTTAGCACCTTTTTGTATTAGATCTAAAAATAGACCTAGCTTAAGGTTTTGGCCTCACTATAAGTATGAGTTAGGGACTTTTCCATTGTTCAGTAAGGAGTTTTACAACTTTATCTTCCCCTAAAGTATGCTTAAGTATGGGTGGAGTAATGTAAAGTTCCCAATACATTCCTGATCAAGTACCTCCATTGTTTAAATGGGGAATAGCCTTAACCAAATGTTCTAAGGTAGAGTCTGAGTAGTTTTAAGATTCACAGGGCCAAGAGAATGTCATACAAGCTCCAGAGCATGAAGGAGTACAGCACTAGAGAAACATGTTCTATTTTTTTTTCACAATACCTGGCATTCATAAGAGAACAAAGATGCCATTCATGGGGGGTAGAAAGATGAAGTGGACGAGATGGTGAGATCTTCTCAAAGAGATGACAAAATGCATTCACAGTGCAGGTTTTACTTGAAAGCACCTGAACGAGATTGCTGTGCCATTTGGGCTGAGTTTCCATGTGTGTGACCCTTTGCACTCTTCTGGGAGGGAGGGCTTATTCATTCCAGAGACCCCAAGTCACCAGGGCCTGGAGAATTACATGAATTGCTACGAGAGGGCTGAAAACCAAATTAAGTTGTGAGAAGACAGCATGCTGCTTAAAACCACATTATCCACAATGTTGTCAAATTTAATTTGCCACTGGAGAGGGCCTGCTCAACTTTTCTCTCAAAGAGTGCTGATCTGGGGTGCAATACAATGCCCAAGAATGCTGGGTTATGTACCTTGCCCCTTTTTCGTATGGCTTTCTCTTCCCGTGGATTTGATCTTTCCTTTTTTCCGTTCCTACTTCAATCTCAACTCTGGTCCTTCAAAGACTTTGGGGCTTACCTAAAAGTGCAATGAAGAGATCAAACATGCCTGGAATGACCCTCATGTTGGGCATTTCAGCAACAGAGCAGTTCTGATGTTCAGTGCTGAACGTAAATGCATGGCTTGTGTCTCAAAGTAATGAATTCGACTCTGCGGAAGATGGTTCAACAAAGTGCTTCTGTAGAAGGATAGGGGCAAGTGGGAATCAGATGTTCAAGAATGTGGGCAAAATGTGTGCATCTTGACCTTTCATTTCCTAGTCCTCCTGGGATTTGAAGGGTATGAGTTTTCTAAGGGTAGCAATGAGCGTATAATTCATGCCATGATGGACAAGGGTAGAACAGTACAGATTGTGAAGACACACACTTTTACAGAGGCGCTTATTATTTGGACTTTGAGAATTTGTCCTCTGTGCAAGAGTCATTGACACATAATA
>NC_077229.1:50392552-50537552 GCF_027887165.1 Monodelphis domestica | reverse complement strand
GATCCAGTGTGCCTCTGTGTGAAGATTTGAACATAGATCTCATTGTCCTCAACCCTAGCCTTCTCTTCACTATTATTTTTATTCTCAGAAAATCCTAATGGAACTGAGCCAGCAGTTGACTCCTTCCTCCACGACTTCTACAACAAAGCACAGACACAAGAGAATGAAACCCAGCAAGTGGGACACACAGTAATGCCTTAGGAGGAGCTATCCCTTTCCATCCCAGCTCTGGAAATGGTCATTAGCTGTTTATTTATTCCCATTGGCAGGACGATAGGGGCAGGTAGTGAGGAGACCTTCACGCTATCTTTTTAAAAAATCTGTCTTTTCTCATTATGGGCTGCATCCTGTCATCCTTACAAATGGCTGAAATAAAAGGGTAACGTTTTTATGGTTCAAATAATGAAACAGAATTGAAGAATGTTTAAATGTTTATTTCCATGTTAAAAATGATGACTTACCCTGTGGTTAGAAGACACCTTTATATTGGAAAACTTTATTTCTGAAATATTTCAAGGGGAGGAGGGAGAGGAAGCAAAAACAAATTCCAGAGAACAATGAAAAATGAGGTTTAAAGACCTCAGCATCACTACCAATAGCCCCAACCAAAAACTGTTTTCTTTCCAGGTCAGAATTTTTGAATTTCTTGCATTTCAAGAGGGTATAACTTGTCAGTTTTCCTCTACCATTTAAATATTTCAAGGGGTGATGTATGTACACTGTCAACCTGCCTCCTTGCACATTACTCTCTCCAAATGCTTTCATTCCAATATACCTTTTAGCATCCTTGCTATGTTGTGTGCATTAAGTTAAATGAAGAAAAAAAAGAAAAAATTCACTGTATGCTTTTAGCATAACTTTGCCATTGTCCATTTAAAAGAGCTCATATGTTATGTATTTATTCATATAATGTACTATACAGGAAGGATGTAAATTTCCAACCAACTGCTTGGTAGACTCCAACAGGGGAAATTCCCTCCATCAATGCACATGGACTATCCCTTCAACTTAGTAGAGAAATCCTAGGGAGTTGTCTGAGTCATGTAGACATCTAGTGGATTGCCCAAGGTCACAAATTTAATAAATGCTGGAGAGAGGATTTGAACCCGAGTCTAGCACTCTACTCATTATGCCATACTTCCTCTATACAGGTTACATAAAATGGTGCTTTGCTGGGAGATCCATTTCTCTGCCTACATACCATTGACATTTTGTTTCTACCCACAAATACCCAGTGAAGTAAAGCGCTAAGTCAAGCACTGAGATAACTCATTCTGTTTTCATCTCAGTTATATGAACATTTCAGGGTAAGCGCCCCTTTATTTGATCTGAATGGTCCTGTTCTATGGTTAGACAATGCCCTCTTGTAGGAAGAGTAGTAAATCAGCAGTGGATGCTTAGTAAAGTGACCCCCGTCTACTCCTGATTATGCCACTTACTAACTGGGTTAGTCACTTTCTAGTCCTCAGTTTTTCTCATCTGTAGAAAGGGTTGGACCAGATCCTATCTAAGGTCCCTTCCAGCTATCATGAGTATAATTCTTTAACTCCACAATTCTGCACCACAGTGGGAAGTCTGTAGGGAGCAGTACAAGGACTGTTGGCTCTGCAGTAGGGTTCAAGGATCTAGGTTCACGTCTTAGTTCTAACATACATACGGATGTGTGTTATTTGTATGTCATACATGAACATAATGCATGTGTGTAACATGCATCCTAGTCGTGTGAGTTTGTACAAGTCACCTTTCCTCTTTGGGCTTTAGTTTCTTAATGTAAAAAATTAGAAGTGTCAATTTGAGGCCCTCCAGTGCAGTCAGAATGAGATTAAAATGTAATTGGGAAATGTTGAACAAAATAAATAATATGATATGACATAGATAATGTTGATCTGTGGTTTTCTAAGCTTCAGAGATCTGTTTCCATTTGAGTTTGGCACCACTGGTCTAGATGATCCTCTAAGTTCTTTTCTCATTCTAAATCTATGACCCTTTGACTGCCTTAGCAAAAATTTTCAGGATAAATTATAACCAAAAGGAATTGAAAGGAAAGCTATGGAGAATGATTCTTAAACAGATGTGGTGATGGGCCAGATGTTCTGCATTTCATGATGCTAGTTTGGCCAATATGCAAAGTAAAATCCTCACAAAGCAGTTTTCCCCTTTCTGAATCTGCACACAAGTGGAAGAGATATCATGTATGCCCTAAAATTAAAATAAAAAGGAAAAGAAAGGGGGGGGGAAGCATTATAGTGCTCTCTCTCCCTGCTCTCTAGTGGAATGGCCAATTTACCTTTAAATATCTTCTTTTAAAAAAAAACCCTTACTTTCTGTCTTAGTAACAATTGTAAATGAAGGGCAAGGGCTAGACAAATGAGATTAAGTGACTTGCCCAGGTCACACAGCTAGCAAGTGTCTGAAGCCTGATTTCCCTCAAATATCTTCTTAAATTTGCAGGAAGTTCAGGCTCCTGGTTTCTAGATAATTTGCCTCCCTCCTTCCCTCTCATCCCTTCTCTCATTCTTGTCCTTCGGTTATTGGCAAATCACACTAAGCCAGGCATGGTGTCCAAAGCCCATGTTCCCTATGGTCCTTGGTTCTAGGGTAGCTGAGGTTGGCAGATTGCTTGAATTCAGGAGTTCTCAGGTTTCCACATGAGGTCCAACCCCAATCTCATTAGCTCCAGGAAGGAGAGAGGTCCAAAAGAAGAGATTAGCAGTTGGATCACCCTCTTAGTGGCCATGGCTGGCTCCTACTCTTCCAGTCTGGGTGGGATAGGGGAACAGTCTCTAGGGATGAAAGATTGTTTTTTCAGTTGCTAGGTTTTGATCATTGAGATAAGCCAATCATTGAACAAGAATTTGTTAAGCAATTCACACCAGGTACTGGACTAAAAACCTTGGGAGTACAAACCAAGGCAAAGCTAGTCCCTGACCTTAAGAAGCTGATGTTCTAATGGGATGGCCATCCTCTCCCTAGAAATGCTGGGCTTCACTTTCTCTAGCTTATATGTTAGCTCCATTTCTGTCATTTCAGTGTCTACAGCTGCTTCTGGGCTGTGTCTTTTTATTGTGCATCCAGGACCCTGGAAGCGAAGTGTTGACATTTCAAAGAGAAAGTTCTACGGACAATTGGAGCTACCCTAACATGTGCTGTGCCTTTGGAATACTCAACTCCTATAGAACAGGGACTGTTTCTTTTTGTCCTTGTATACCTGGTTCCAAGAACACTGAGGTCATACACTAAATGCTTAAAAATGCTTCTTAATTGAATGATTGATTGACAAACTATCTTGGGAAGTTAGGAAGACTCAGAGGGTCCTATGACCATTAAGGGCTGGGAGAGACCACAGTGGCCATCTAGTTCAACCCTCTCATTTTAGAGATGAAGAAATTGTTCAATGTATGGGGAACCCAAACTCCTCTATGCCCACAACCTAGCACAGTGCTTTGTAGACAATAAGTGCTAAATAATGTTTTCTAAAAAATGAATAGTAGATTTCCCCTCACTGGATGACCACTTATTGGTGATTGCTATAGAATAAAAGTTCCTTGAAGGGAAGGATTGTTTAACTTTAAAGTTTGCATCCATAATACCAAGGACAGTATCTGGTACATATTAGGTGCTTTATCAATGTGTCTAATTAAAAATAAAATTTAAAAGATGGATTAAAATGATGGATTAGAATATGAAGAGGCATCATGGTATAGTGGAAAGAGCATGAGAGTTAAAATCAGAAGCTGTAAATTCGAATCCAGTCTCTGCCATTTATTTATTGCCTTTGTGATATTGGGCAAATTGCAATCTCTGAGTCTCAGTTTCCTCATCTCTAAAATTAGGGAGTTGGATGAAATGATTTCAAAGATCCCTTCTGGCTCTCAATCTACGGTCCTTGTGGATTCTATAGTTATTTTATTGGTGGCCAAAAATGTGATTGTGTTTTAGAGCTTTATTTAAAGGAGTGTGACATAAAAGAAGATATAGTCTCTCTATCCTCTGACCATTCCAACCTCATCTGGAGTACTGGCTTAGTTCTAGGACCAAAAGTCCCACAATTTAAGAAAAAAAAATTTATAAGCTGGAGAATGTCAGAAGATGGCAACCAGGATGTTAAAGAACCTTGAGTTCATATCAAATAAGAAATGGTTGAAGGAACTAGGAGAGAGGAGAAGTTTAAGAGACTCAGAGAAAAGATTGGTGTGTGTGGAGGATGAGGGCTATGAGGGCTATTTTCAAATGTGTGAAGGACTCTCACACAGAGGGTTCAAATCTGTTCTGCTTGGGCCAAGAAGGCAGAACCAGGAGCACTATGGGAAAGTTACAAAAAGGCAATTTACAGTCTTTGGGGAAAATTTCCCAACAATGATAATCATCCCAAAATGGAATGGGATATCTCAAGATGGGACAGCCCTCCCAATCGCTCCATTGGATGTCTTCCTGTGGAAGAAGAACAGATACTTGTAGGGTATGTTAGTTTCCAGCCTGAGTTGGCCCAGATATGACTGAGAACCCTTCCAAATCTAATATTCTGTGACTTGGGAATTTTATAAATTATTTACTTTCCTTCTTCCAACTCTGAGAATCTATGAATTTAGGAGTCTTCTGGGGTGAAACGTAGTTAAATCAGGCAAATCGAAGCTTTTATTTTCAAAGGAAAGAAGGAGCCTAACTTCCCTGTTGTATCTGGTGCAGTGATAGATCAAGTCATACAAGCATCTATCATGCAGTCTATAGTTTTCCCCTCTTTACATTCTCTAAACAAATGAGATCATGGACACATCAGGATTTTTTCTCCTGATGTCTTCAGTAATCAGCCAAATCCCAATGATACCTTGTATAAAACTGATACCTGTTTATTTAAAGGTAAACAGCATTGGATCCCCCAACAATTAGGCATTTTCTTGCTCGCTTACTTCTAAACTATCTTGGGTGGGATACAATAGCATCCACGTGTAATCCCAGGAGGCTATGCTGGCTCTGGAAAGCTTGCTGGTCCTGGGAATGTGGAGTTGCACTGGACGAAGTCATTTCTGCTTTATTAATAAGGTCAGCATAATTTTGGTGAAGCAGCAGAAACTGAGGGCCAACAGGTTGCCTAATGAAGGGCAAACTAGGCTAGATCAGACATAGAGAGGGTCAAAGCTTCAGTGCTACAAAGAGTGAGACCAAGTTCATGAGCTGCCCCGATGCACCCAGCCCAGACAAGATAAGGAAATTCAGTCTTTAAAAAAATTAAATTAAATTAAATTAAGGGAAATTCAAAGATATGTCAGCCAGGAGGAGTTTGGTGTGTGTGGTGGGGAGAGTGTTGTAATTAACAGAAACAGTGCATTCATTCCAGAAGCTAAGCTCTGGCTTCTTCATCATCTGTGTAGCCTTTTTCTCTGCAGCCTCCTATAGCTGCCAAATTCTAAAGGCCTTTGTGGTTATCCTCTCATTGCAGCCTCCTACTCCTAGGAAAAGCTTTTAATTTGCAAACTGTTTTAACTATAGTTCTCAGTACAAAGGTGAACTCCCAGTTAACTTATTTATTCTTTTCTTTTCTTTTTTTGAAATCATCTTGCAACCAAGGGAAGGAGGGAGGCCTGGCCCACTCCTGATTTAGTTTAGACCCATTGGTTTCATTAATTTACCTTCTTTATGCTTAAGCCAATCCAAGAGGCTCCAAAATAGAAGGAAAAACCCTTAAAAACAAGTAGGTCCAACGTGAAGAATCCACTATTTTAAAAAGACTATTTTAAAGTCTCAGAATCTCCTAGGTTCGGTATAAAATTAAAACTGGAAGGAAATTTAGAGAACAGCCAATCAATCTCCTTCATTGTACAGATGAAGAGCTGAGGCTAAAAGGAATAAAATGACTTGCCCTGGGTCATAAAGTAAAAAATAGAGCAAGGATTTGAATCAAGGACCTCTAACTCCAAGTGCAGCAGTCTTTCCACTTTACCATGATATCTGTCCACTGTAACTGACCCACTTGGTTGACAAGGATCATATCCTCAAGGAATACCTTAGTAGCTACCCAGGAACCTCTTGCCTAATTAACGAGTTCCCTCCCTCCTCTACACTTGGTCTATCTCTCTCATTGAGAAATCTTTTTGTTAGCAAACACTTCTGAGGGTCACAATATTTCATCCCTCGGCCAAGAGGAAGGGGCTGCTTCCTAATTTTACCAAGCCTCTGGTCTTGGACACTAGCACACTAGCCATAGAAAGTTGGCCTCAAGCATGACTTATCATCTGAAGTTTCTCTCCCAGTGGCCCTCTATGTATTCTACCTGGTACCTAGTGCAATGTATACCTAAATCCCATAATCCTGGAAGCAAGAAATCAAGGAAGACCTTTTTGACAGCAAACGTGATTAAATCCTGGAAGATATTGACAGGGACACTTTGAGTAGACTCTGTCCCTGGAAGAATATTCATCACATGTCTTGGCTGATTCAATCAGCCATCAACCTACCAAGAAAGAGGCAAGTGGGTCAAATGACTTGTCAAAGTTCTTTAGCTATCTGACACTTGCCTTAAGTCATTGGTAAACACCACTGGCTCAAGAAAGTCTGCCAGGAGAGACCACTCTAGCCCGAATTCTGCCCTCGACCAGCAGAAATACAACAAAGACCTTGACGTATTTTCCCGGCTGTAAATCTTTGCTTCACTGAAAACCAACCATGTTGTTCTTCGAATAATTTTTTTTCCAGCTTACAAGTTGTAGAGAGATGGCCCGTTGTCTCCTTTTTCCTTTTACCATTTTCTATTGCCAGCCCTCATGTTTGTTGATTTATTTTTTCATAAAAACTGTTCCATGAACTGAGGAACAGTCACTTCCTCCCGAAGAATTTTTGGGATAATACCCATCCCTTTTCTCCTTCAGTGCACATCCTATAAAGGTTTCATCTCTTCCAGAATTATGATAATGGATATTTTTTTCCAAGTCACTGTATAGGTGGATTTCTACATATATTGCTAATTAGAATACCATTTTATTAGTAATAATAATAATAATTGTCCAGGGGATGGAGTGGGGGAGGGGGGAGACGGAGATTTGAATCTTCTGCTAAATCCTAGGCAATTTTCTTTCTGTGTGTATCAGTTCTGATTTTAGATCACCATTTGGATAATAAAATGTGCTGACCACAGCATTCTTATATAAATACAGCTGTTTTAATTGAGGCATTTCCCCCCTATGAAATAGGGCCCACTGATTTTCCATTAACTTCCAGTTGCCCAGGATAAAAATAAACTGACTAATGCCCCATTAATATCCCCTCCCCTCCAAACTTATCAAGCTGGAGCAGAAAGATGCCAAAGGACATCTTCCCCACCCCCTTGCCTGCTACCAGGATTCCAGCGAGGAAGAAGAAAAGGAAACAATGACGATGAGATTCTTAGGGACTGTCCCTAAAAGCTAAAAGATGCCAACGTGGAGAAAAAAATCAGCATCCCAATGAACACATCATAAACAGCATGGCAAAGACAATGGGCTAAAATATTATACAAATCAAAAGAATCCCCCAAAAGGAAAGTTTGAGATTTCTTCTCTTCCGTTTTCTAAAAGAAACCCAGAGGTCACATGAACTAAGGGGTTGGTAGAAATGTATATAAAAAACCATGAGCGCGGCTCATCACAAATAAAATGAAATGGCTACATTCAATTATCTTTCAAAGATGTCTATTCTCAGGCCAAGGGCAAGGAAATGTCCACTGTGCTTTACAAAGGACTAGGAATAGAAAAAAAATCAACCCCCAGGTCCTCTAATTCCAAACGGCTGTCCATCATGAGATGCCATGAAACTCGCGCTGTGTCCTGTGGGGTCAGAGTTTATTTGTATTAGCACTGTGCTAGTACCAGGCAGTATCAAAAAATGGCTGTCTTAGACCCCTTCCCTCAACACCCTTCCAGGATCCGCCATATGGTTTTTGTGAGGGGCACGCCCTGGCTTCAAATGAAACCATCATAGCTCTTCTACCCGCTTGTGAAGTGGTCCCTCCAGACCTCCACGACTTGAGCTTGGCTTTGTCCTCCCCTATTGCTGACAGGACTTCCTGCTCCACCATTCCAAAACAGAAGGCATAAAGGTGAATACAAACATAATAAAGTAGTTTACAACTGGTCTTGCAGTCTTTCCATATAGTCTCTAAACTCTTGGGAGTCTCCAAGACTCATATCTGGGCAAACCCACTTGATGTTATCATCACTGTCAAAGAGAATAGAGTTGGTGTATGGACCTCCATCCTCTGGGAGAATGGTGGTATATGAAGTGAACTTGACTCGTTTCCTTTTGGGGCCAGGATTTAGAGGTTCGCTCTTTATTTCTTTTTCATAAACGTAATCGGATGGCCGAAGGAGTTGGCTGTGTAGTGCTGTCTGAGAGCTGCCATTGAGAAGGAAGTTGCTCTCCTCAAACTGCATCCCACGGTCAAGCATGGTGGTGCACTCCTCCGATGGGAGCGAGATGTCCACAGGATTCTCCAAGAGCTCCACTTCGTTCCCAAGCCATACCCAATCGTGAGAGTGAGGGATATTCCCTTGCTCACTCACTGAAAACCTTTTGTGCCGGTACTTCCAAGCAAATGCCACACAGTTGATTAAGAAGACTAAAATGGCCAGGCAGAAGACACAGAGGAGGGCGTACATGCCAATCTCCAAGTCTGTTAACCCCCTAGAGGTCAGTGAAAGATCATTGGGATTATTTGGCTCTGGTAACTCCACTTGGGTTGGGAAACTTGTGAAGGCATCTGGATTATTCTGGAGTTGGCCATTCTCTAGGAACTTGTTACCCTTTCCCTCCAGAGATGACTGTGGAGTGGTGGATTTATTGCCACTTTCTTCCTGGCCCAATGAAGTGCCATGTTTGGACCATTCCTGTATGGCCCTCTCCTGATCTCCTTCCCTCTCTATGGAATTACTCAGGTGCTCTTTATATTCACGATTGATACCCTCGATATCGTTGGTGCTTCCTTGGTTCTCATCCACTGTCTGCCCAAATTTTACCCTGACGCTTCCTTTCCCAACTGCGAGGACACTTTTTCTCTTGGTTTTCTGACAAGGTTCACTGATCATCATTTCTAACTTGATCAATGGTCCTTGCCCTTCCCCCTCTGCAACAACAATGGGCCACTTGGACTGAAGGTTTGGCTGGGCAGATACCACCATCTCATCCAGCGACGTAACAGCAACAGCAAAATCCTTAGGATCATAAATGTCTAAGGGAGTGACGGAGCCATCGCTGAACAAAAGCCAGGAACTGACTATTGCTTCCTAAGGAAAATGAAAAAAATATGATATTATGATCAAAAGAGGATAAAATTACTCATATACTCGTGCATTAATTTATTTTGGACCTAACCTATCATTTCAGTGGCATAGGCAATTCCATGGGTGAGAACCCCCTGTAGCCATGTAGACTGAAAACTTATCTACAACCTATAGTCTTGGAAGGGGATTGAGAAGAAAAATAGAAAGTCCAATATTACACAGCTAATATATATCACAGGCAGGATTTGAACCCATTAGAATGTAAGCATTTTGAGGGCAGGAATTACTATCACCTTTGTCTTTCTATTCTAAACAAAGAGTACAATTCCTGGTACATAGCAAATATTTAATAGATGCATGTAAAACTGAATTCTTAACCCCAAAGTGCTTGCAGTTAGTTGACATAGTGGGTAGAGTATCAGATGACTGCCCAAATTCAGATCTGACCTCAGTTACATCTTAGCTGTGTGACCCTGGGTAAGTCACTTCACCCTGTTTGCCTCAGTTTCCTCATCTGTAAAATGAGCTGGAGAAAGCAATGGCAAACCACTTCGGTGTCTCTGTCAAGAAAATTCCAAATGGGGTCAACAAAGAGTCAGACATGACTGAAACGAGACTGAACACCACCACCACCACCACCACCATCACAAACCCCAACGTTGGTCCTCTTTCCATTGCACCATGTTACCTCTACTCTATTTGCATAGCATTGCACATATCCTCCCTCAAATAACCCTGTATTTCTTTATTTACATTATTTATATTTAGACATGGGCATCGGTCTCACCTTTATAATGTAAGCTTTTCAAGGGCAATGACTTCATTCACTATATGCATATCCCCACCTCTTTTTTGGTGTACATAGTACATAAAAGATGCTTGACAACTGCTTGATCACATGGGTCGATGGGGATATGATTGGGGATGGAGACTTTAAATGATCACTCTATTGCCAATGCTAAAAATATGGAAATAGGTCTTGATCAATGCTACATGTAAAACCCAGTGGAGTTGCTCGTTTGGCTACAGGAGGGAGGGAAGGGAATGAAGATGAATCATGTAACCATGGACAAATTATCTAAATTAATTAATTAAATAATTTTTTAAAATGATGTTTGAAACATGTACATTGATTGGTTGGTTGATTTCTATATTTCTACTCCCAACACTGAGCCTATAAGATGGCACCCAATACACGCTTAGTAAGTATTTGTTGATTGATCAAATTGATTGATGGATGGACCACTTGGATCGAAGACTTGGCTGAGTGGACATTATTTCATCTAATGAATCAACATTAACTGCCAAATCCTTGGAGTCATAAAAGTCCAAAGATATCACCAAGCCATCACTGAACATGATCCAGGAAATCACAATTACTTGGAAAGTGTTCTTTAATTGGTCAGATTAGAAGAAGAAGCACAAGATCCATTCGTTTGTATTTGGGGTGAGTTTGAGCAGTTGTTGGGCTGTTACTGGTTTGGGGCATTTGTTTTGGTTTTCCAGAGTACTAAACTCATGTTAGTGATAAAAGTATTTCTCCGCAGGGATAAAGACTTAATGATTTGGTATAATGGATGCTTTTTAAAAATTGCATTAATTTAGAGCATGACATACAAGTGAAGTTGGCTCTGACCTTTGGAAAGCCCATTTTGAAATATCAGGCAAAGCATCGGAATCATTTCCAGGTGCAACTAATCAGCCCACACCTCTAGCAAACGCGGACTTTATTAGGAAGTCAATGTGGGGAAAGGAACGTGTGTGCTCACTTGAGGCACTTAGCAAAGGGATGCATTATGAGTTTAAGGTACTTGAAAGCCAAGATTCTTTCATAGGTTCCCTTTTCAACGTCTTTCTGTTTTAAGGGCTGAAAATGAGAGGAGTGTTTTAGACCTGAGATAATTATAGTGTAAACCAACAGCAAATTGGCACACATGAGCCAAGCTTGCAAAAGGACCTGAAAGGAAATCTGAAAGAATTTTTTAAAAAAGCCCGCTGCTTTGGCAAAAGTGGAGAAATATAATTTTTCTGTCATCTTATAACAAGAGACTTTCACTGGAGTAGATAAACATGTAGCCAGGCTGATGGTTTATGGAGGAGCAGTATGTGTATAAATGTAGAGAATGTTCATCTTAGCCCCCCAGAAGCAGTACTCTCCCAAAGTGGAAGGGGCTGCCTGCCTTGGGAGGAAGAGGTGTCAACCTCTCTCAAAGGCTGGATGAGTCCTTATTGAGAATGTTCTAGAAGGGATTCAGGACAGCTAGGTGGTGCAGTGGATAGAATACCAGGCCTAAAGACAGAAAGACTTAAGTTCAAATCTGACCTCGGATACTTCCTGACAGTGTGATCTTGGCTAAGTCACTTAACTGTGTTTGCCTCAGTTTCCTCATCTGTCAGATGAGCTGGAGAAGGGAAATGGCAAAGCATTCCCAAGTCTTTGCCAAGAAAATCCCAAATGGGGTCATGAAAAGTCAGAAACGACTGAAATGACTGAACCAAAAAAAAAGAGATTCATGAATCAGATATCAATTGAAGTCTTTTTGACTTTTTGAGGTCCTTTTGATTCTGAAACTAGTCTCACAGAATAAAAGCTGGAAGGGACCATGGAGTCCAGTGAGTTCAACCCCCCTCATCTTGCAAATAAAGGAAATGAGGCCAGGGGGATTAAAGAGTTTAGCATTCTAGCATCAAAGATTTAGAACTGGTCTTCAGAGGTCTGACCCTCTCATTTTGCAGAGAAAGAAACTGAATCCTAGAATGATTAACATGATTTAGGATTTGGGGATGACAGATTTAAAGCTGGCAAGGACTTCAAAAGCCAACTACTAAAATCTCCTCATTTTGAAGATAAGGAAACTGAGAGTGAATGGAGTAAAATGACTTTGCCAAGATCATACAGGGATTTAGTGGCAGAATAGGGATTTGAACCCAATCCTCTGATTCCGAATCTGAAACTCTTTCCTCATTGAGTCACAAACTCCTCTTCCAGAGGTAAGGGTCACCTCTGGGAGATCTCAACTGAGGTCTCTAGTTTTTCCAGACCTCACTGCAATCACAATACATTCTGCCCTTTCCAATTTAATGGAGGGAGTCATTTTGAATTTACCAAGAGCC
Organism: Monodelphis domestica; assembly: GCF_027887165.1. Lineage (NCBI taxonomy): Eukaryota > Metazoa > Chordata > Mammalia > Didelphimorphia > Didelphidae > Monodelphis > Monodelphis domestica. The sequence continues at coordinate 50,525,190 of NC_077229.1, read as the reverse complement.
CAAGCATTCCTGGGGAAGGAAATCCTACCTGTTGTGGGGTATGAAGAATATCATGAGCAACAGCTGTTGAAACAATGGCTCTTTTATTTCCTTTGTTGGGCTGCAAAGAAAGAGATAAGCCAGCCACGAGTTGTACCCCTAGGTCTGTGATGGTGACCCGATCATCCAGTACTATGACTGTCTTCTCAGCCAAGATGGAATCAGAGAGAGGTGAGAGGACCTGAAAAAATAAGCACCAGATCATGTATTTCCTTGTCTTTGGTTTTGCGTCCCTGGCATCAAGCACAGATCCTGGCACATACTAGGGACTTTGTAAATGATTATGGCATTGAGTTCTTCTTCAGGCAGACAGTGAAAAACTAAAGTGAAATGTACAGATTTGGTTTTGTTTTGTAGGGAAGAGGGTAGTTCTGGATCATTAATTTCACTGACATGGGAACTCCCGGAAATGGACATTTCCACTGACCCAGATCTGCAACTCATTTTATAATTTTTTTTTACTGATTTTATGACTCTTTAATGATTTAAAGAGTATCCTGGGGGTACCAGAAAGTTAAACATCTTCCTGGGGTGGCCTAGCTAGTATGGGTCTGAGATAGGATTTGAATCCAGTTCTTGTCAACTCCAAGGCTGACCCTCTCATCCACTGTGCCAACGCTGCCTCTTGAAGAGAGGAAAATAAACCTCGATAATCACTGATGTTTTCTTTTCAATCATAACTTTGTCACAATCATTTTAAACCCCATAATTGATGTTTCCACCAAACGTCCTCCCAATTTGCAACTAAATGAACGCACTTGCCAAAGTGGTCCATAAAAGCACTTCTTAATTGTTCAATTACATTCGCCAATAGAAGACGACAGCATCCTAAAGATATCAGCGCGACCCATTTCCTTCCTTTGATCTCTCTAACAGCCAGCACAGTGCTCCCTTCTGTAATAACACTCAGATTTAATTGGATGACAAGTATCTATATCTTCTAAATAATAATAACAGAAACAAGTATTAATAGGACAGGCATGAGGACTGGACTTGTGAATTTCCTGTCGAGAATTCTCAGATGAAGAAATTCCCTCTACCATGTAGTTCACTACCTTCTTTACAAACTATAGTCTTAAAGACATCTCTCTAACCAGTAATAATACTGAAAATATATAATATGACTATAATAGAATAATATATAATATGTGCAATAATAATAATAATAAAATAATAGAGACAATGTGACACAATGGATAAAGAACCACCTTCGAAGACAAGAAGACTTGGGTTCAAGTCTCTAATCAAAGGCAAACTAGTTGTATGATCCTAGGTTCAAGCACTTAAATTATTTCAGTGTTCTAGGTAATTCTCTAAAGCAAAATTTCCTAAATTGGGGTCCATTGATGGATTTCAGGGGGTCTATGAACTTGGACCAATAACTGTATCTTTATTGTTGCTAGACTCTAACAGAAATTTATCATTTTCATCAACTATTTAAAAGTATGATTCTGAAAAAGGTCTCATGGGCTTCCCCAAATGGCCAAAGAATTCCATGATTCAAAGTTCCTTATATGAATCAAATCACAGTTCTAATCCCTATCCTTATCTTTACCAATCAAAATAGTCATCCTATAAATGGGTCTTCGAAGAGACTGAAAAAAATATTTTCCAAATAAATGTTCCCTCTGCTCACCCAATGGCATAATTAAAAATATTTTGGTAGCCACAGGTCTCCTGGGAAAGTAGTAGGTTGCTAAGGGTGGCAAAATTGCAAATGGATTTGCTTCTTGGAACACCATGGGGGCACAAGACTGCTAGAGGAAACCTAATGGTGTCCAGAGAAAAAGCAAAAGTCCTTGAGACCATGACATATGAGGATCAAACAGAAACCTAGAGAAGATTCACAGGTGATGATGAGAGCTATCTTGGAAGTGTTTGAAGGGTCACACAAAAGAGTAATTAGATTTATTCTGCTTGGCTCCAGAGGGCAGAATAAGTCACAAAGGGTAGGAGTTATAAGAAAAAGAATATCTTCATGCTAGGTCACTAGGACAATAAATATTTATTAAGCATCTACTATGCCCCCCCCCCCAAATTAAATAACAACATCTCACAATTCTCACAATTAGAACTAATCAAAAGGAGAATCTAAGGGAAAAGGGGGTCGGTCCTCACTGGACACCTTCAAGCAAAGGCTGGATGGCCACTTGTTGGTTCTAGTGTTAATGGGATCAGATAAGACAGCCTCTGAAGCGCCTTCCCACTTGGAAATTCGGTGGCTCTTGGATTCTGTATTCTAAAAAAGTCCTTCTACCTCAGTGAACCTCTGGTTGGCCACTATGCATGACAAACCAAAGAAGAAACCACTATGGCAGATTAAGCAATTCTGATATCACCGCTTTCTGCAAAACTCAAAGGTGACATAAGTGACAATATTGACAGGCCCTTTCGCAAGTGCCCAGCTTGCATTCTCAGTACTCAATAGAAAGAAGGTACCAAACCAAGGATTTTGTTTTGGCTCAAACGAATAGGGTTTTTCCTTCTTGACTTAAAGTCTTGCACACTTCAAGCCACACATAACTGGCAGAATTGAGCTTGAGTTTCAAAGAACTATGGCTATCTTCGCAAAGTTCACAATTTTTTGGTCAATAATAATAAGCAAGGAAAAATAGCATTAAAATGTGGTAGCTAAAATGATCCCTCTAGTGCAAATATCAATAATATGGAAATAGGTCTTGATCAATGACACATGTTAAACCCAGTGGAATTGTGTGTTGGCTATGGGAGGGGGGTGAGTGGAGGGGAGGGAAAGAACATGAATCATGGGGAAAATATTCTAAATTAATTAATTAAATAAAATTTTCCAAAAGAAAAAGAAACCAGTTGAAAAGAAAAAAAAAGAATGTGGAAGCTAATAGATGATATAGATGGTATAGTGGACAGAAGACCAGGCCAGGAGTCAGGAAGACCTGAATTCAAATTCCACCTCAAATACAAGTTGTGTGACTCTGATCAAGCTACTAAACTTCTGCCTCAGTTTCCTCAGCTATAAAATGGGGCTAATAACAAGAGCTACCTCCCTGGGTTATTGTGAAGATCAAATGAGATCATAATTGCAAAGCATTTAGCACAATGTTTGACTATTATTATTATTATTATTATTATGGCAGGAAGGGTGTAGAATTCTATTCATTGCTCATTTTAATACTGCTTTTATGGACAAGGGAGTCCTTTTATGTTCCTTTCCACTGTTGTTGTAAACCATGTTTCATACTTCTTAAATAACAGTAAATTTCTAAGAATTTCAAATTATTTCAGTCCATGGATTTGAATATGTAACTCATCTTTCTCTAACCATGTGTATGTGTGTGTGTGTGTGTGTGTGTGTGCATTTGTTTATTTCTTATACCTGCACTGTTGTTATTCCCTGCTCACGACCGACCAGCGTCCTGCCATCTTGTAACGTGGCAATTCTTGGTTCTTCCACCTTCATGAAATCTGTTACTAGATCGGTGATGTCAAACTGCCAATCAGAGCCCAACATATAGGTCAGCTGGCCTCCTAAATCCAAGGACTCCGCCACAAATTGGGTCAGCACACGCACCATGGCATGCTGGTACTGAAGGGTGCAGCCTCGCCCTTTCTTTTCATCATCCTCATCGTCTTCGCTGTCCCGAGTGGGCCTGAAAATCAGCATCATGGGAAAATGTGAGTTAAGCAACCAAATGAGCTTGATCCTTACAGGAGAGATTGTAGAAAGTAAGTTTAAGTCATTGGCAGCATGAAAAGAGCCCTATAAAAAGAAATACTCAATAACAACATTTCTATTAATAAAAAGCTAGAAACAAAATGTGAGCCCAGTCACTGGGGGATAACTGAGCAAACTATGGTTACATGAATGTAATGGAATATTATCATGCTTCAAGGAATGAGGAATATGAAAAATTCAGAGAAATGGAGGAAGAATTATATAAAGTGATGCAGAGGAAGGAAAGTGAAGCCAATAGGACAATATATAAAATAACAACAATGATAAAATGAAATAAATAAAATTAACTTTGAGATGCACAACAAAATGATAGCCATCAGGGACATTGTTGATCCCAGGTTGTTAAAAGAAAAGAACTCTTTTTTCCCCCCTCCTTCTTGTTAACAATGGATAAAATGTTTTCAGGAAACATCTTATAGTGGAGTTTGTTTGCATATTCATTAGGTGGTGGTGTGTCAAAATACAATGTGTTGATCATTTTCTTTTTTTTTTAAACATAGTTTCTAGTCCTGGAAGGACCCAAATTGAAAAAGCATGTTAATTAATTATCTAATTAATTAATCAAATATTTCCCCCTTCCTATTGTTAGTCTAGTTCTCTATTGTTGCCCTTTTTCTAGGAGATACTTGTATCTAATTTTTCTGAATCACATTTGATCATCCTGAAATTATTTAGAAAATTCATTTTGAGGATCCCAGTTTATAATTTTATCATTAATAAGAATATTAAACTGCTCATATTTACATAATGCTTTAAAGCTTTCAAGGAACTTGACAGCTATTATCTCATTTGACCCTCCCCAGCAACATCTGTTATTAATATACCAATTTTACAGATGTAAAAAGTGAATCTGAGTGATTAAATAACTTGTCTAGAGGTCATATCAGGGCCAGTGTCAGAGGCTGAATTTGGAACAGATCTAATCCTGTCATTCCTAGTTATCTGTGGATAAAATTTGGTTTTCTTTGTGAGCTCACATTTTGTAATATTCAAGAGACAGAATTGTATCCAACATCTAATAGGAAAAAAAAAAAAGATTTAAAGAGATTAATATCATCTGGGCAAGCCAACATGTTCTCCCTTCACGTCAATTCAATTCAAAGCATCATCTCTGATGAATATTTAAGTGCCTACTATGCACGAGGCAAGAAGTAGAGAATTATAAATAAAAGATGACCGGCCTTAGATTCAGGAAGGCAGGTTCAAGTCGTGCCTCCGATGTATGTCTGCTGTGACATAAATTTCCCATTCATTTCCTTCCTCCAAGAAGATTAGTCAAAGTTGAAAAATGGAAATTGATAATTACTTCAAGTGCCATTAATAGAGAATTAGATAGGAACCCAGAGGATGGGAGTTGCAATATTTCTTCTTTCCCAGCTGTGAGATCAAGAAAGCCCCTGGCCCTCTCATCCTCTGCTTCTCCATCTGCTAAATGAGTGGATTTGACTAGGTGACCATTAAGCTCCATTTCCAACTGAAAACCTCTGATCCTAAAATGTATACTTCCCATCATCAATGTTGGAAACAGCTCAAAAGACCCTACTGTGGGCAGAAGGAGAAGGTCAAAGGGCACAATGTAATTGACTTCCCTGTCAATTCGATGAAGCTCGAAATAGCTAAAGACATTGACACTCTCTCTTGGCACCATGTTTATATTTCCTACAATCCTATAAGGGCCAGCCCTGTCCCTGCTTCCCATCTTCCCTGAATATAACATCAGAATCATCCTAATGCAGAGCCACTCCTCATGAAGGCCATTGCCCAGTTCCAAGGGGGCAGACTTATGATGAGTTGTTATCTTTATTCTCTTCTTGTCTCTTCTTATTTCTAAACCACTGCCAGAGACGCACAATAGGAACAGAATCAGCCTTTAGCAGGGAACGCAGCCTCTGAAAACAATATCATTCCCATTAGTGGGGAGAAGATTTCATTTGGCCGAAATACTTTCTTCCACCCTCTAATTCATTTTCTGTTTACACTGCAGGATGGGCTCCAATGTCCACTTATTTGTCTTTTATTCTGTCCTGAAAATTAGATATTAAACTGCAGGTGGTCTTGGTTTCCCTCATTAGTCCCCCATGCTGTGGAATTCATGGACTTCAAATGCTTCATTTCTTGAGATGATAAGCATTTCTAAAGTTAAGGTGGGGAGGGGCAGAAAATTACTTATTTTTGATGGTGTTTGAGGGCAATTTTCTCTATTCTTTTTTTTTTAAGTGTTTATAATGTTCCTCTCTTTTATACACGCTTTGAAATACCAGTTCTGGGAGAATCATTATGAAAGTAAATGGCTATTGCTTTAAATTGTTTTATGACAAAGCTAGCAAGCAAGAAGAAAGGCATTTCTTAGATCCTTACCTCTCTCAAAGCATTAAGCAAACTCAGTTATATAAGCTGATGCACTGTTGTGTAATTTAACACGGATCCAAGAGTGATCATTTTTCCCCAATCAATTATTGTTATAAATCACACGGCTGACACGTATTTGAAAGAAAGTATAAATAGATTGAGCCCACACAGTCTGTATGTCATCCACTCTGCTTTCCTTCCTCTTCCTCCTCACCATCTCTGGGATATTTGTTGTTGTTCGGTTGTTTTCAGTCGTGTCTGATTCTTCGTGACCTGGTTTGGGGTTTTCTTGGCAAAGGTACTCGGAATAATTTACCCTTTCCTTCTCCAGCTCATTTTACAGATGTGTAAACTGGGACAATGACTGCCCAGGGTCATCCAGCTAGTAGGTAAATCTGAGATTAGATTTTGATTTGAACTTAAGTCTTCTGGATTCCAGGTCCAGCTTCCTACCAACTGCATCACCTAGATGCCCCCACAGGAGGCATCTGTATGACTTCTGAGATTCTAATCACAGGAATCTCAGAGATCATATAAAACACTTCATACTTGAACAAAAATTCCAATATACCTAATGGGTGGTCATCACCCAATCTTTACTTGAAGGGCTCCATGGGAAGCAAAAAGGGAAGAATCCCTCATCTCATAAAGAGGTCCATTCATTCCCCTGCTGTATAACTGATTGTTAAGAAAATTTTCCCTTGAAAAAGAAATAGAAAAAGAAAAAAGAAAATTTTTCTTGAGACAGCTTGGTGGCTCTGTACATAGAGTACAAAGCCTGAAAATGGGAGGTCCTGGATTCAAATCCAGCTTCCGACAACCCTTAAGCTGCGTAACCCTGGGCAAACTGCTTAACCCCAAATTGCCTACCCTTTGTTTCTCTTCTGCCTGGGACTTGAGACAGAAGGTAAGAGTTTAAAAAAAATAAAATAAAATTTTCTCTTCCATTTTCCTCTTTTACAACTCAAGTCCACAAACACTTTTTAAGTGCCAGGCACTGTGCAAAGAGCTGGGAAAACAAAAAAGACAAAAGATAGTCATTCATTTAAGGAGCTCTCAACCTAATGGTGGAGAGATGTGGCAATAATGATGATGCACGAATAAGCTAATATAGGATAAAGAATCAACAGAAGAAAGGGACTAGAATTAAGAGGAATTGGGAAAGGCCTTTTGTTGAAAGTGAGAATTTAGCTAAGATTTAAAAGAAATCAGGGTTCAAGAGGTGAGGGGGGACATGAGGGTCAGTCGATCCATAGAAATGGGACATGAGATGTCTTGTGTGAGGAAGAGCAAGAAGGCTGGTGTCACTGGATCACAGAACATGTGGAGTCCCAATGGCTCCTACTTCTATCCTTTAGGGTCAAGTAGACTAAGTCTAATCTCTCTTTCCTATGAAAACCCCTCAAAAACTTGAAGACAATTATCATGTGCCACCATTCTGTCCTTTCTTCAGGCTTGCCTTTTGATTCAAGTTAAATATCCCCAGTTCCCTCTACCATCCTCAACGATGCCGTTCACCCCTCCCCTGAACACTGTAGCTTCCCAACGACCTGCCTCCAATGGAGCAGCCAGAAATGAACAAAAAGCTCCATGTGTGGTCTGACCACCACAGAATCCAAGCAGAAAACTCTATAATACCTTCATAAGAAATCATGTGTCTCTAATTAACCCTGAGATTGCATTCACTCTGGATTCCTATGAAGCTAATGCCAACTCTTTTTCAGATTCCCTATGGTTTATTTCTTCCCAATTCCAATTCTGCTGCTAACTAGATAAGTGTAACCTTGGACAACTTCTCTGGTGGTCAGCTTTCCCATGTGAAAAATAAGGGAGTTAAACCAGGAATGTGTTGGGAGCCAGATCTGAGTCCAGATCTTCCTGATTCCAGGCCTGGCACACTATCCACTGGGCCATCAAATTACCTCTCCAGTGTTTTGTCTTAAACTTTTACCTTCCAATGTAGTATTAATATTATGCACTGGTTACAAGACAGAAGAGTGGAAATGACTAGATAGTTGGGATTAAGTGACTTGCCCAAGGTCATACATAGTATTGGAGGCCAAATTTTGAACCCAGAACTTCCTATCTCTAGGCCTGTCTTTAGCTTTCCCTCCCCTCCAACATTTCTAAAGAGATATCTGTTCATCTCTCATTACTAAAGAGAGCCAATGACAAAACAGGGGATTAGTCCTTGACTTTACTGTAAATTGTATTTAAATAAGGAAGAGTTGCCCAAAGTCATCAGCCTCACTCTTCTGGAGTCAAAGTCTAAATCAAAAGTCAAGAAGGCAGTGGAGAGCTTAAAAGGGAAAGAAATCAAGATGGTGAATGACTTTGAGTCTATGCTATATTCACATGAGTTAAACTGGGGATGTTAGTGTGGAAAAACAGAGAAGACTCCAGGGAGGAGATGCCAGTGGTCTCCATTTATTTGAAAGGCTTTCAGATAGGATAGAAATTAGACTTGTTCTGTTCACCTAGTGGGCAGAAAACAAAAGCAAAGAGAAGAAGGGGCAAAGCGGCAGATTTAATCTTGATGTCAGAAACAACTTTACTGGCATTAGAGCTACCCTTGAGTGGAATGGGCTACCTTGGGAAGAAGTGGCTTCTCTGAGCACTAGAGGGTCTTAATAAAGTCTTGTCAGGTAACATAATCTAGAGTTTCTTTTCAAACACATGGGTTGCACTACCCAGCCTCTGAGGATATTTCCAACTCCAAAATTATATTATTTTTTTATACCTGGGTGGTTAATAGTATAGAGAGAGTGAAAATTGGGTTTTCTGAGTTTCAACAGGGATTTGAGATGAGGCACAGAAGATGCTTTATAAATTTCTTATCCCTTCTGAGAAAAGAAAAAAAATTGTCTCCAACATTCTTGGAAATGGCAAAAATGAATTCATTATTTCTATAAGAAAGCAGTCCCCTCTCCCCTTACACCTTCATTAAGCCTTACAAATATATCTTGGGTAAAAAAAATGATCTTTTCCAAAGTTCAGCCTCCACAACAGGTATTTCTCATTCTAAGGATAACTGCTTCCAGCTCAGGCCAGCAGAAAATTCTGTGGACTCTCATTACAGAGATTCCTTTCTTTTACCCAAGGCCAAATTTGGATTCTATATAGTTACACATCGTCGCTGTGAAAATGTTAACCTATAACAGCCAGATATCTGTTGTCCCCAAATGTCTCAATTATATCTCCTCTCCACACATACATACCACTTCCAAGTTCTAGACTAAGGGTTCCCCTCATTGGTGAAGTCACAGAAATATGCTTAAGAGCATTGCTCTGCTCTCTGGGGAGAGACATAAAAGCTAGAGTCTGCCCTTAAGAATCTCCCTTTCTACAGGAAGGAAGGAAGGAAGGAAAGGAAGGAAGGAAGGAAGGAAGGAAGGAAGGAAGGAAGGAAGGAAGGAAGGAAGGAAGGAAGGAAGGAAGAAAGGAAGAAAGGAAGAAAGGAAGAAAGGAAGGAAGGAAGGAAAGGAAGGAAGGAAGGAAGGAAGGAAGGAAGGAAGGAAGGAAAAGGAAGGAAGGAAGGAAGGAAGGAAGGGAAGGAAGGAAGGAAGGAAGGAAGGAAGGAAGAAGGAAGGAAGGAAGGAAGGAAGGAAGGAAGGAAGGAAGTAGGAAGGAAGGAAGGAAGGAAGGAAGGAAGGAAGGAAGGAAGGAAGGAAGGAAGGAAGGAAGGAAGGAAGGAAGAAGGAAAGAAAGAAAGAAAGGAAAGAAAGAAAGAAGAAAGAAAGATAGAAGAAAGAGAAGAAAGAAAGAAAGAAAGAAAAGAAAGAAAGAAAGAAGAAGAAAGAAAGAAAGAAAGAAAGGAAGGAAGGAAGGAGGAAGAAACGAAGGGAGGAAGGAAGGGAGGGAGAGAGGAGGGAGGGAGGGAGGGAGGGAGGGAGAAGGAAGGAAGGAAGGAAGGAAGGAAGGAAGGAAGGAAGGAAGGAAGGAAGGAAGGAAGGAAGGAAGGAAGGAAGGAAGGAAGGAGGAAGGAAGGAAGGAAGGAAGGAAGGAAGGAAGGAAGGGAGGGAGGGAGGGAGGGAGGGAGGGAGGGAGGGAGGGAGGGAGGGAGGGAGGAAGAAAGGAAGGAAGGACAGGAGGAAGGGAGGGAGGGAGGGAGGGAGGAAGGAAGGAAGGAAGGACGGAAGGACGGAAGGACGGAAGGAAGGAAGGACGGAAGGAAGGAAGAAGGAAAAAGGGTGGGAGGGAGGGATGGTCCTTCTGACTCCACTGAACTCACCTAGCTGTCTCCATTTAAATACATTCTTGCTAAATTGAATTAAATGTTGTTTTTTATAGCAGAAAGGAAGCCCCTAGAGGACAAGACCTGTTTCACTTTTCTCTTTGCACCCCCAACACCTAGCACAGTGTGCCTGGTCCAAGAAAAGCACTCAAATATTTCTAGAATGGAATTGGATGTCTTGCCAAATCAATACGAGCTTCTCTCTCAGCTTCCTTACCCTGGTGCTCTGGCGAGGGAGAGGAAGAGAGGGTCCATTTTTAGAAAGCACCTGATGGCAGTAATTGAGGCCAACTTGAGGTGGCCCTTTTTAAGTCAGGGCTGTAATAAATGACATTCATTTCCTCTTCAGAATCACGTCTCTTACTTGCTTAGCAAGACACAGTGGTTCGGCTCTACATTTCCCCGGCTTCCACAAATCATTCAAACTCCATTAAATTACATAGTCCCCTTGGACCCTTAACATCTTATTAAGGCCTTTGGAGTGGGCCTAAAAATCCTTCCTCGAGGCAATGAGCTTGCTTTTGGTGCAATACAAGTTTTCCTTAATGTGAAATAACACTTTCGGGTGCTTTCTTTTCTCTGCTCACCTCCAGAGGCTCAGAGAGTTTCAAAATCTTATCTCCTCATAAATTGAATCCTTGTAAATCTCTGTCCCCTAAAGGTTACTAAAATACACCTTTTGTCTTTTCCAGGAGTAAGGAAATTCTAACTGTGGGGCATGTCTATCTAAGATCTTAGAGTGTCAATTTTCTCTTCTGTAGAATGGGGATGAAATCACTTGCACTGGTATAATAGAAAGAATACTGAAAATGGCTGTAGCTTGGTGTGTGTAGCTCTGAATATATCAATACTCTGTTTTATTATCTGTAAAACACAAACAGGTTTGTTTTTTACTAGATAACCTTGAAGGTCCCTTCCAGTTTCAAACTATGATCCTGTGACACTGTCACAACCTCTCTGGATCTCAGTTTCCTTAAGTGTAAAATGAAGATAATAATAGTACCTACCTTCCAGAGTCATTGTAAGAAATAATGTCTATAAAGTGTTCAGCATAGTACCAAGCAAATAGTAGGTACTTAATAAATGTTTGACCTTTTCCCCTTTGCCTTCTCCATTTAATCTTACTCTTCTTTCCTTCTGTAGACACCAGGCTGTCTGTGAGGTGTCCAGCTGTCCAGGGCTGGCCTCTCTAGCATCATTTCTAATCTTGCACTCCTAGATGGACAACGACCCAGGCTGATCCCTTTCCTTAATCCTTTCTTCATCAATATTTGCTCATCTTCTATTTTCTCAGAACCTTGTTCTAAATGTCCCGAGTATCCAGTAAGACAACTTTTTTTTGGTCTCTGTCCTTGGCTTTTCAGTGAGTCCTGCCACACTCCCTATTCAATATTACAAAGATAGGAATTGGACCTATGGTTTTAATTACTATTGGGAACTCCCTGGTAAGAAAAGTCCCTTTACCAATGTAGGTCACAACTTCTCTGCATGTTATAATCATAGAAAGCAACCTAGAGGCAACTCAGAGGTTAAGTGACTTTTCTAGGGCCACAAAAAATCTGAGCCAGAATTGAGCTCCAAGATCAACTCTTTATCTGCTGTACCATCAAGTAACCATGTGAGAATCTCATTATCAACTCATCAAAGGACTAGTTAGGTGCCCAAAGGGCTCTAAATGACTGCCTGCCCTTTCATCCAGCCATACCACTGCTGGGGTTGTCCCCCAAAGAGATATAAGGAAAATATGCATACAAAAATATTTATAGCACTCTTTGAAGTGGCAAAAAAAACTGGAAAATGAGGGAGTGTCCATCGACTAGGAAACGGCTGAACAAATTGTGGCATATGTTGGTGATGGAATACTATTGTGCTCAAAGGAATAATGAACTGGAGGGATTCCATGTGAACTGGAACAACCTCCAGGAAGTGATGCAGAGTGAGAGGAGCAGAACCAGGAGAACATTGTACAGAGAGTGATACACTGTGGCACAATCCAATGTAATGGACTTCTCTACTAGCAGCAATGCAATGACCCAGGACAATTCTGAGGGCCTTATGGGAAAGAACACTATCCACATCCTGAGGAAGAACTGTGGGGGTAGAAACACAGAAGAAAACATATGATTTATCCCTTAATTATATGGGTATAAGGTTTGGGATTTTGGTTTTAAAAGATTACTCTATTACAAAAGTGAATAATATGAAAAGAGGTTTTGAATGGCAATACATGTATAATCCAATGGAATTACTTTTCAGCTTTGGGAGGGGGGGAAGAGTGGAGAGAGAGAATATGAATCATGCAACCATAGAATTTTTTTTAAATTTTTTAAAGAAAATATATATTTTTTTAATTTTTAAAAAAGATATTCCTTGATAAATACCAAAAAAAAAGTTGGAGAAGGAAATGGCAAACCACTCCAGTATCTTTGCAAAGAAAACTCCAAATGAGGTCACGAAGAGGTAAATACAGATGAAACAACTGAACTACAGTTTGGCCCCATTACTTAACAAAGGAGCAAAATGAAGCCTGGCAAGAACAATGACTCATCCAATGTCACACAGGTAATAAGTGCCATCTGACTTAATAGTCATTGGTTTTTCCAGGAAAAGGAAAATGAGAAGTGTATTATTCTTTCCTATAATATAAAAAGAATGCTTTCTGTATAATAACACTTCCCTTTTATGCTCATCTAGGGGTACTTAGATTAGGGATAAGATCTATTCAAATGTAGTTCTTGGGGCACTTTATTTTTCCCTCATTTTAAATTTTTTCCCCATTTTATGTACAAACAATTTTTGAAAAATTTTTTCACATTTTAGAATTCAAGCTTTCTCCCTTCCTACCCACCCCCACCAGGGGTGCATGGTCTTATATAGGTTAGAGTCATCCTTTCAGATGATATATATTTCCATATTGTTCTTGTAATGATATAACACACATATAACAGAAATCTCATGAAGGAAATATAGTGAAGCTAGCCTGCTTTGATCTGCACTCTGATGCCAACAGTTCCTCCTTTGGCTGTAGATGCCATTTTCATCCTGAGTCTCCTGTAGTTATCTTGGACACTTGCTTTGCTGAAGTAATGGGTTAGTCCTTCACAGTTCTCATTACATAATATTTCTTATACTGTATACATTGTTTTCCTTGTTCTACTCATTTCACTTTGCATCAGTTCATATGTCTTTCCAGGTTTCTCTGAACTCATCCTGTTCATCATCATTCCTTATAGTGAAAATTATTCCATTACAACCATATACCACAATTTGTTCATCCATTCCCTTGGGGCCCTTTAGCAATCAATTCCCCTTGGGACAGGGTGATAGGAAAGAAGGTGGACAATCGGTCTTCTATATAGCAACAGTAGCCACAGTAAGCCTTTCCTGATCTCTCCTCTCTCTTTCTACCCTTTGGGGGTTTATTTGAATACTTTCTCACTCCTAAAATTACTTTATACAATTTTGTGCCTTATTTTCACTCTATTTTTACTCTATCCATGCCCTCTCTGCTCTCCTTAAGGACAAGGGCTGTTTAATCCTTAGCAGCTAAGATAGTGCCTTTCACATGTCATTCAGTTGTTTCAGTCATCCCTGACTCTTCATAACTCCATTTGAGCTTTTCTTGGCAGATACTAGAGTAATTTGCCATTTCCTTCTCCAACTCATTTTACAGATAAGAAAACTGAGGCAAGAAGGGTTAAGGGACTTGCTCAAGGACACACAGCTAATAAGTATCTGATGTCAGATTTGAATGCAAAAAAATTAATCTTATTACTCCCATGCCCAGCATACTATCTACTGCACCACCTAGCTACTCTGCTTCAAACAAAGTTGGTGCTTAATAAAAGATCTGTGAAATGGAATGAATGACTTGTTTCTGCAGTGTTTGCAAACTGAATTGTTAAAGTTATCACTATGAAGATGAAAATCAGTCTTTGATGATCTTCTAAAGGATGTGGAAGAATTCAGAGGCAGCACGGTAGAAGATTGGACTGATAGTTCTAAGGCTTAGATCTTTGTTCCAGCTCTCCTGTTAGCTGAGGGGTGTTGACCAGTCACTTCCACTCTCTGGTCTCAATACATGGAAGAGCCCTTAGCTTTGTTCTCTTTAGTCATAGAAGGCAGAACTAGAAATTCACTCCCTCCTAAAACAGCGCATTCCACTATTTTTTAAATCTTTACCTTCTGAATTAGAATCAATACTAAGTATGGGCTCTAAGGCAGAAGAGCAGTAAGGGCTAACTAGGCTATTGAGGTTAAGTGACTCACCCAGGGTCACACAGCTAGAAAGCCTCTAAGGCCAGATTTGAACCCAGATGAGCTTCAGTCTTCAGGCCTGGCTCTCAAACCACTGAGTCACTTACCTGCCCTAACTCATTCTACTACTACAGAGCTCTCATTGATAGAAAATTTTTCCTTAAAAGGAGGGGTCTCTGAGGTCCCTTCCATCTGTGAAATTCATGATTCTGTGCTTCTGAGAGTTCTCTTCTACAAAATGAAAGGTCTGGACCAGTTGTACTCCGAAGTTACTTCCATCTCTAACAGTTGAATGGAAGTTCCCTGAGGATAAGGTCTGTTGTATTTCTGTCTTTGACTTTATTTCACCTGTAACTAGTATCCTACATTGAATGAGAGATCTTAAGCTAAAAAAGACTTCAATGGACACCTAGCCCAATGACCTCACTTGAAAGGTCACCCATCTTTGCTTTAGAGCTAGCTGGAATCTCAGAAGCCATTCAATCCAATCTCTCTCCTTTTTCAGATGAGAAAACTGAGGCCCAGGAGAGCTGCGTCTTCCCAAGAACAGACTCTAAAGACATCACCCATATCACTTTACCATTTTACATTTCTGATCAGCCACAGTCAGATTCAGTGTACATTGGCCCTGATGTAGGGATGTCATGTTGGTCCTCTTCAAGTCTGAAGGATGACAGCCAGCCAACCATAAGCAGAAAGTAAATGTCACAGGTGTCATTTGAACCCATGTCCTCTGGTTCCAAAGTCCATTCTCTTTCCTTGATATCATGCAGTTCCTGACACACAATAAGCACTTTAAAAGATGATTGTTGAATTGAATTGTGATAAACACAATTAAATGCATTCAATAGAAAATATCAGCTCTTTACAACAGCCTTACTTAGATTCTTCTTTCTTAGAAAACTCTGGACTCTCAATACCACCAGGCTTATAGATTCCCTCTGCCTGAATAGAGATGGCTTCTTTTTAGACCAGGGCAGAGCCAGAAAGCAGCCTGGATTTCAATAGGAACAAGTACTTTCTAGGGCTCTGTGTAATCAGGCCCCATTAAGGTTCTTCCTTTATCTGATGTAAATGTCAAGATTCCCAGGTTGTATTAATCTAATGTAATCTTCAAAAGCTCCCCCTTTCCAGGAGGAAATGTCTCCTCTCTGCCCAGATGAGAAGATTTCCTTAGGTGTTTTATTAATATACCATTCTGAGATCCCAGAATGCTGAATAATTCAAAGTTTGTTTAGCAGGGAGAGCGAATCATCCCCTAATTTCTGTTTTATCTTATCTTTGTTCCTCTTTCACTCATTCACACACTCCCTACCCAACTCCTGAAATTGCTTGCCGGTCATACATGCTGACACACTCTCTCTATTGCTGCTGGAGAGGGAAGGCCTTGTGCTTTGATTCAGAGGCTCAGGTTTGCTCTTGACTTTAGTATACAGTTCATCCCTGCAGAAAAATGACTGCTATGATTTTTTTGAGGATCAGGAACAGGTTACATTATAGTACCACTGATGAAGCATATGAGAGAATTAAAGATGCCACCAGAAATACACAGGGCCAGAAAATTAAAGTTTTTAAAAGGAAAAAAAAGAGCAATTAGTCATGTAATGAGAGTAAAGAATACCTCTAATGGTCAGGGCCATTGATCCACTAAAATGTCAAACAATCTAGAGAAAGTCACCCAGTTTGTTGTGTTTCAAGTATTGCTTTTTCCTCAGAGGGCCATGTTCATTGGATTGCTCCCCTTTGTTCACAGGATAAAATATAAACTCCAGAATATTCTATTCAAGGACTCATATAATCACAGTCTCCATTTCCAAGCCTTGTTTTTCTATTATTCACCATGATGACTCTACATTCTTGATTTGTTAATTGCTCCCTGAACTCATCCATCTCTAAACATTCATTTGTGCTGAGTGTAGACCTCTCCCTCTTTGCCACTTAGAATTCTCCAAAAAAAAAAAAAAAAAAAAAAAAGAATTCTCCAATTTCTTCAATGCACAACTCAGGTGCCACTTCTTTATTAAATCTTCCTTGATTTCCCCCTTTGGAAATTTTCCTAGAGCATTTAACATGGATTTCTCCTTTATCTCTTGACCCCTTCATGCCCTACAATGTATTATGTGTATCTCTGTAAATGTTATTTCCCTTGCAATGGAATAGAAGCACCTTGATGGTAGAAGCTCTCAATTTTGAAAATTCTAACTATGTATAAGACCTTATACAGTATAAGTCTTCAATAAATACTTGTGAAATTGAAGGCACAATCAAAGACATCTACCTACCAAATACCATTACCAACAAGCCATTGCTTTGTGTAATGCTTTTCCATTTAAAGCATAATTTATTGGCATGGTTGGGCAAACCACTTGACCTAGATGTGCCTCGGTTTTCTCCTCTGTAAAGTAGGAGAGCTGAACTAGATGGATCTATGAAGTATCTTCCACTGACCTTTTCTCACATGTGGGAGGGAAGGCAAATATAGTTATTCTTTTTACACAAATTGGGAAACTGAGATAGGGAGCTACTCAAGTTTGAAAACCTATGTGGTAGGTGGGGCTAAATGTCTTCTCTCCTAGTCTAAATATTCTTTTCATATAGACCTGGATCCAAACAGCTTCATAATCACAGCAATATTATAATAACAGTAATTATTATGTATTGTGAATAACAATGCTAATATTCATAATAAACTATAAATATATAGCACTTTGAGATTTCCAAAGTGATTTACAAATATCTCCCTTTTATTCTCATGACAACTCTGGAGGGTAAGAGCTAATATGACTCCTATTTTACAGATGAGGAAACTGAAACAGACAGAGGTGAAATGACTTGATGACTTGCTCCGAGTCACAGAGCTATTAAGTGTCTAAGGGTAGTTTTGGAAACCAGACTTCCTTACTACAGAGCCCTGTCCAAAGTACCACCTTAGATTTCACAGCAACCCTTCCCAACACTTCTTTTTGACCACCCCAATTCCACTTCCAGATGAAGACAGTGCTCTGTCCATGGTACCACCTTGGAATTCATAGCACTCCCCCAAAAGGCTCTTCCTGGTCACCCCAATTCCTCCTCTCTTACCTTTTGTTGGGAGCAACGGGGATTCTCCATCCCTTGATCTGACTCAGCTCTGTGTCTGAGATCTCAATCTGCAAAGGCAGCCTTGGGACCCAGACGGTCACTTCTAGCTGAGTAGTGAAATGCTGGTAGGTGAAGTTCACAATGGTGTCGACTTTACTCTTCATCTCCTTTCCATTCACAAAGATGGAGTCACAGTTATCCGAAACCTGTAGGGGTGGGAGAAATCTCGAGATGCATTATGGGTGGCAGGGCAGAGCAGGGCAGGACAGGTAGGGGGGAAGTGGGGAGATGCTCAAGTTCACGCTAGAGAGCCAACCCTCATTTATTAGCCTCCAAAACAACACTAATAATATGAACTGTACACACAGTAATTTGTGTGTTCTAATTAGTAGCAAACAGTGATAAATGGACCCCAGGGAAAGCATTCTGCGTTGCTCAATCCAGATGAGGAAAACTACAAAAAATAATTGCACAGTTACATAACCATTCCTGTGTTTCCACCAACTCTCTCCCCCCACCCAACTCTCCTCTCCCGTCTAAATGCCAGATGTATTCAACCTCACATGAATCAAACTTCCAGGTACATCAATTTGTATGCTTGCTACAATTTTTTTTAAAAAATGCATAAAAGATGGCCATATGTTTCAAACAAATTACTTTGTTCTCAGCCATAAACAGGATGGGGGAGGTGGAAATGGAAGGACAGACCCAGGAACTGTAGAGTTTTTTGATAAATTAGAATCTCGGAAAGTAAAGTACTTAGGAAATAAAAACCAAGCTCGAGCATAATTATTTTCAAACATTTAAACTGTAATCTGAGAGCACACAAGTGAAGAAGTAACTCTTCTTTCTGTTAAGGCCACTAGCTTTAGCTATAGAAGGCGTTACTGTACAGTGGAAAAGAATTAGGGAATTTGAAAGCAAGAACCTGGCTTCAAATTCTGACTCTGCCAATTCCTAGCTATGTGACCTTGGACAAATCGCTTCATTTCTTTGGGCCTCAGTTTCCTTATAAGTAAAATGAAGCAATAGACTCCCTTTAGCTCTATGTCTATGATCTTATGTTTTTTTTTGATAAAGGGTTTTCAAAAGACAGCAACTGGGATGGCAAATGGACCATAGTCTAGTCCACAGATTTCTATTTTTCCCACAATAACAGCATGGAGGATTTTGTCAAATGCTTTGCTAAAATCTAGGCAAACTAAATGCAGGGGCAACTAGGTGGTACAGTAGATGGACTGCCAGTCCTGGAGTCTGGAGGACCTGGGTTCAAATTTGACCACAGACACTTCATAGTTGTGTGACTCTTGGTGAGTCACTTAATCCATGTTGCCTAGCCCCTGTCCTTCTGTCTTAGAGCTGTAACTAAGAAGAAAGTAAAGGGGTTTTTTAAAGTAAATAAACCATACATAGGTTGCCTTGATTCATCAGTAATCCCTATCACAAAAGGAAATGAAGTTGGGCCAATACTAGCCTTTCTGGATGAAGCCACCATGCCAGCTCTTAGTGAGGTTCCTAAATGTCTCTGTGCATCCTCACTGACTTTTCCAGCCAGAAACTATGCAGGCATTCTTTGAAGTCCTCTCTTTTTTTTATTACCTTTCTCCTAGGCTTCTATATGCTTTTTTAACTAAAGAATTGCACTTAAAATAATGATTCACATTTACATAATATTTTAACATTTGTCAAGCACTTTACATATATATATATATATGCACATACACATACATATATACATAAATACATACACATCTCATTCAGTCCTCACAACAACCCTAGGAAGTAGATGCTATTATCCCCATTTTAGAGATGAGGAAGCTGAGCTTAAATGAGTGTGTGACATCATCATTATCATCCACCATAAGAGCTAACATTTACATAGAACTTAAAGACTTTCCAAGCACTTTATAGACACTATCTTATTTGATTCTCACAACAGTTCTGGGGGTGAGGTGCCATTATTACCCCCATTTTTCAGAAGAAGAACCTGAGGCTAAGAGGAATTAAGTAATATATCACTGCCACTACTACCACTGCTACTACTACTACTGTTACAATGATGACTATCACTACGACTACTACTACTACTACTACTAATAATAATAATAATAATAATGATAATGATAATAATAATAATAAATAGCTAACATTTATGCAGTGCTTTAAGGTCTGCAAAGGGCTTCACATATGTTATCTGATTTGATCTTCAAAACCACCCTGGAAGGTAAAAGTTATTTTTATCCCCCTTTTACAGATAAAGAATATGAGGCTGAGAAATTAAGTGACATCACCATCACCACCACCACCATTATCATCATCATTACTACTACTTCTACTACTGCTGCTATTACTGTTGGGCTGCTGCTGCTGCTGCTACTACTACTACTATTACTTCTACCACTACCACTATTACTGCCACTACTCACAATGTTTATTATTACAACAGCTAGCATTTACCTAGTGTTTAAAGGTTTACAAAGGATTTTACATCTTATTTCCCTGGGTCTTCCCAACAATCCTGGGAGGTAGTTGCTATTATTATCCTCCTTTTACAGTGGAGAACACTAAGGCTGAGGGAGGATAAGTGATTTGACCCAAAGTCACATAGCTAAGTAAATATCTGAGGCAGGATTTGAAAACTAGCCTTACTGGTTCCAAGGCCAGAACTACACGAATTTCCTCTAGTGCTGCTAATGAGTGCTCATAGCATATTGCATGAGTAGGTAGTTGGTGTCTAATAAATGCTTATCAATTGATAGTTTTCCAGGGTCCTATCACTTTCTAAGGCAACTTATTCTATTTCAAGGTGATTCCACTGACTAGGAAAATTTTCCCTGCATTAAAGAAAAGCCATGTACACATTTTATTTCTGTACATACTTTAGTTCCAATTAGATTCTAAGCTCTTTGAGGGCAGGGAATGCATTTTATTTATCTTCTTATGTTTCTTGGTACCTAAAAGAACAAAGCCTTGTACACAGTAAAGACTCAGTAAACATTCACTGGAATTAATTTTGTGTCATTTTTAGCTTGGGGGTGAATTATGGAATTTCCTCTTTAGTGGATTTATCAATTTTGCTTTGCCCAGGGGAACATGTCAATGAATTAGCTACATTCCCAGAGCTATTCACACTGAGTAAGAGAGAAGGACCAGAAGTGTGCTGCTGGGGTAGGGACAATTAGAATGGAATTAAACATTGACAAAGATAATGTACAAAACAAAGAATACAAGGATGGATATTTGAGCACTGTGAATTTATAGAAGGATAAAGACATATTGTTACATGAATATCACTGGGAGAGGGGACATCTCTAAAAACAACAAAACAAATTTTCTTAAACTCCAAAACAATGAGAGTTCCTCAAGGAGCTCACTTTGATTCTGGTAACTCCAAAGAATAGGCAGTCCCTCAAAAGTCCCTCTACTTAAAACTTGAGCTAGGGGCAGCTGGGTGGCTCAGTGGATAGAGGTCTAGACCTGGAGACCAGAGGTCCTTAACCTCAGATATTTCCTACCTATGTGACCCTGTGCGAGTCACTTAACGCCCATTGCCTAGCCCTTACCACTCTTCTGCCTTGGAACCAACACTTACTATTAATTCTAAGATGGAAGGTTAAAAAAAAGGATTGAGCTAACTTCTACCCTTCATTCATGGAGGAGAACACAAGCAAAATTCAAGTCCCTACTCATCCATACTGGATTCTCTGCTCTCAATGAGTACAAATAGAAAGCAGGTTCATTGGTGGCAGGCCCACGTGTGGCAGGAAATGAACTCGGCATGAATAACATCACATCCCTTTCCTCAAACCCTAACCACTTTTTCCACTATCCCTATTTCTGCTGCTGATGCTGCTGGCTACCTAGGTTCACAATTTTGAAGTCATCTTTGTATATTTAACCCACAGTAGTGAAAAATCTAGATGTCAGCCAATAAGCATTTATTGAGCACCTACTATGTGTCAGGTACTATGCTAATTTCAAATACAAAGAAAGGCAAATGGCAGTCCTTGTTCTTGAGGACCTTACAGTTTAAAGGGAAAGACAGTATGCAGTTTGTTCATACAAACAAGCTATGGATGAAATGAATTGATGATTATCAATAGAGGGAAGGTATGTTAATCCAATCTCAGGTGCCAAAAACTATGAAAATAAAATCAAGCACTTCCCTTCTTTTTTATGGTTGCCTGTCATTCTGTGAAATGGGTATATTTAGCTTGGGAAAAGAATATTTAAGAGGCATATGTTAATATTTAAAGGAATGACTTGTATAACACAGGGCAGATAAGTGACACAGTTGTTTGAGTGCTAGGCCTGGAGTTAGCATGATGAGTTTCCCTGAGTTCAAATCCATCCTCAGAAACTTCCTAGCTAGGTGATCCTAGGCAAGTCATTTATTCCTGTTTACCTCGGCTTTCTCATCTGTAAAGTGATTCAGAGAAGGAAATGGCATACCACTCCAGGATCTCTGTCAAGAAGTCCCCAAATGGAATCTCAGAGTCAGACATGACTGAAATAACTGAACAAAAACAACAATAGTTACCATTGAAATAGCACCTACTATGTACAAAGAAATGAGCAAAATGCTTTACAAATATTATTTCATTTGTTCCTCACAACAACCCTGAAATAGGTGTTATTATAACCATTTTTACAAGTGAGGAAACTGAGTCAAACATAGTCAAGTAACTTGCCCAGAGTCACACAACTAGTAAGTGTCTGAGATTGAATCTGAATTCAGGTCTTCCTGACTCCAGGCTCAGCACTCTATCTATTGAACCATCTAGCTTCCCCTAAAAAGGATCACCCTTTTTGGCTTGGGTCCAGACAGTAGAATTAGGAACAATAGGTCAAAGGAAATAAGAGGCAGATTTAGGTGTGATAGAAAAATTTGCAATAATTAGAGTTAGTCAAAAGTAGAATGAACTGCCTCAATCAGGGGAAGATGGTAATGAATTCCCCCTCATTGCAGATATTGAAACAAAATCTAGATGTCCACTTTGGAATGCTATAGAGCAGCTCTTTGTTCAGGTAAGGAACAGGCTAAATGGTCTTCCATGTACCTTAAAACCAAGATTCTGTGGAATGGGGATGTTTAGCCTGGGGAAGAGAAGATTCAGAAGAAGAGAACTTAAGACATGAGAGCTCTGTCTTCAAGGATCAGAAAGCCTGATAGGTGAAAGGATTGGTGTCATTCTTCTTGCCCCGGATGGCCAGTACCAGAAGCAATGAGAGTAAATTGCAAAGAGGCAAATTGAGGCATACAGGAGGAGGAAAAGTTTCCTAATAATTAGAATCATCCCAATTAGAGCTGTCCAAGGTAGCCTATTAGATTGTATGACTCTCTGACCTTCCAGATGCTAAACTGGAGTTGCCCTCTCAAATCATGATCAGCTGATAGAAATTAACTATGATTTCCCAGAGGAAAATGGGCCAGTATTAACAGGCATACATGAAGGCAAAAAATAATATCACCCTCAAACCAGCTTTCATATCAGCAGTTCACCAGGGGATGAAAGGAAAGACAAAGGAAAAAATAATTAACAGGAAGCTTTAAACTGACCCTGAGTCTTCGGTGCCACCAATATTACAAACGAGGAGGAATATTTAAAACCTTTGTCATCTCCAACTCACAATGCATCATTGAATGTCTCTGGGAATCTTGGGGCACATTAATCAAGACCATTCATTAATAGGAAGGACAGCAGAAATGATATATTTCAACAGCCCTATCTCAGGAAGCCACAGAAATGGATCTAGGCAGCCTGAGGCAGAACAGAGGGCTTGTCTTCTGACATTCTTCCTTCTCTCTCCAGCAAAACATGGAAGTCTAGCTTTGCTTTTCAATTCAATTCGATTTGATTTAACTCAATTGAATTTGATTCAAGAAACATTTTTAGGCGTCTATAATATGCCAGGAACCACTCTAGGTGTTGGGAATATAGGAACGAGATTGAAACTCCCCCTGTCCTCAAGGGGCTTGCATGTACTAGGGAGTTAATATCAAATATATGTAGAATCCAGAGCAAATATCAAATATATACAGAATAAATACAAAGCTTTGAAGGTAGAGGGGAACACGAATGACTGAAGGCATTAAGAAAGGCTCCTTGGAGGAAAGTGAATATTAATGGGAACAACAGATTTCAAGATGTAGAATGGAGGAAGAGGAGGTGGAGGAGGAGGAGGAGGAGGAGGAGGAGGAGGAGGAGAAAGAACAGTCTAAGCACAGGAGGCAACCTTTGTGAAGTACTGTCATTAATAGGGAGCAGAAATAAGGAAATTCATCTCTCTCCTTCACCTGAAGTGGTCATGAGATCTTGGATTTTACTTAAAGCTAAGACCCTACATAACAGCTAGTCTAACTCTTTCCATTAAAAAAATATTCAAATATCAATTTTTTTAAAAAATTCCAATTTCTCTCCTTTCTACATCCTCCTTAAGAAAAGAAGAAAAACAAAGTCTGTTTCAAATAAGTATAGTCAAGGAAAACAAATTAGTATTAGCTATGTACAGAAAACTATGCTTTAGTTTTCATTGAGTCCATCCTTTTTCTATCTGGAGTTGAATGGTATATTTCATCCTAAGTTCTCTAGAACTGTGATTGGTCACTGTCTCCAGCAGACTTCCTAAGTCTTTCAGTGTTATTTCTCTTTACATTATTGATGGTATTGCCTAAAGTTCTGCTCATTTCACTTCCATCCCCTTCCTTTTACAGATAAAGGAAGAATAAAGTAACTCATCCAAAATGACACTAATTATAAGCATCATGGAAGGATTTGAAATCAGGTCCTCGTTCCATTATACTATATGAGGATTATGAACACAGAATGGTGTTTAGATCTCAGGTTGTGTAACCTTGAGCAAATCACTTAAACTGTCTACCTCAACTATAAAATGACAAATGATAATAGGACCTACACCTTATTGGTGTATTCAACATATACCTCTACAAGAAAGTGATTAGCAGGAGGGGAGGGATCATGTCTTATCTAAACTTTGCATTTAGCCAGCAGCACACAGTAGGCACTTCATAAAATTTTTATTGCTTGCTAAATCTAAGAGTATTGGACTAGAATAATTTCTAAGATCTAACATTCTATGAGTTTATGTAACCGCTATTAAATTTCTATTCTGGGACTATGTGGACAGAAAGGCAGGCCTGGAGATGGGAGGTCCTGAATTCAAAATTGGTCTCAGATACTTCCTAGCTGTGTGAACCTGGGCAAGTCACTCAACCCCAATTGCCTAGTGCCGCCATGTTGGTGAAGGTGTGGCACTCATGCCCCAGCATGACAGAGGGGTCTGCACTGTTCCCCCTCTCCACTGTGCTTGAAGACAATTTTCATAAGTCCCGCCCCTCTGTCCAGCAGCTCAATGGGAGCACTTTTTCCCAATAAGATCTGTATGGGGTCATGCGGGGGAGGGAGGGAACGGGGAAGGACTCACAGACAGCTCAAAGGTATAGTTTGGGCATGCAATTTCTAAAAGGTTTGCCAACACTAGCCTAGTGTTTACCACTTTTCTGCTTTAGAACCAATATTTACTATCAATTCTAAGATAGAAGGTAAGGATTTAAAAAAAAAATTTAAAAAGCTCTTTTCTCCTACATGACCATGGTGTGAAGGTGACCATAATGATTCTAATACCAGGGCAGGCAAGCTTTGAAAGGTTTTGCCAACCTGGAAGCATTACAAGTAGGTTCAGAAATGTACTGTAGAATCAGGATCCTTCTAATGTTCCAAGTTGCCTCCTTCAGCCCAGGTCTTCTGACTCCTCATCCAGAGCCTTCTTTCTTCCCTTCTCCTTCTCTCTGTTTTTCTTTTCCCCTCTCCCCCACTCCTCTCTCCCTCCCCCCTCTCTCTCATTCTCTCTCCCCTTCCCTTCCTTTCCCTTCCCCCTCCTTCTTTTTTATCTCCGTCTTCTCTCCCTCTATCTTCTCTCTCCCTCATTTTCTCCCCTCTCTCTTTTTTTCTCTCTCTCCCTTTTTCCTTCCCCCTCCACATGTATATCTATATCTATATCTATATCTATATCTATATCTATATCTATATCTATATCTATATCTATATCTATATCTATATCTATAT
Organism: Monodelphis domestica; assembly: GCF_027887165.1. Classification (NCBI taxonomy): domain Eukaryota; kingdom Metazoa; phylum Chordata; class Mammalia; order Didelphimorphia; family Didelphidae; genus Monodelphis; species Monodelphis domestica. Next base: position 50,499,431 of record NC_077229.1, on the reverse strand, counting down.
ATATATATATATATATAGAGAGAGAGAGAGAGAGAGGGCTTATACATGTATAATTTATCTATGCATCACTTTGCATATAAATGTCTTTTCTAAACATTGCATTTAGCCAGCAGCACACAGTGGGTACTTCATAAAATGTTTATGATTTCTTGTATCTGAGGGTATTGGACTGGAATCAATTCTGTGAGTTTATGTGACCTCTATAAAAGGCCTTCTGCATCTTATTATCTTTAATTAATTAATTTATTCATTTATTATTAGCAAATAGCAGAGGAGTAGTGATCTGTCTTAGTGAACAGATGAGGCATTCCAAGGAAATTGTGGCTGCCTGAAATATTAAAGTACAAGATCATTGCTTTAGGACAAGACCAAACTGAAGCTCAATAATTCCCAACCACATAATCCTCTCATCAGGGCTAGCCTCTGCACTAGGTTTCTGCTAAATATCTTACGGCTTTCCTGTGGGATTTTCAAAATGTTACAGGGTCATTTGACTGCCCTTTACACAAAGTGAAGCAGAAGGCAGCCGCTGGTCAGGCTCTATGCCATCCCAGTATTTGTTCAATGACTGACACGCTCAGTAATCTCAGATCTTCACTTGGAGAGCAAGTGCCAAGATCAAGGGTAAAACCTGGCCCTGGGCTTCTCCCAGTGACCTGTGAAATAGGTAGCACTTGGGTCACTGCTTGGCCTTTTCAGAAAAGAGAGATTTAATGGTGAAGATCAGGAAAAGTTCAGGATATGCTGGAGGCCACAGCAGAAAAACTCTAGGGTGACTTTCTCTCCACCTTTTATTGCTATGAATATTCAGGGCCAAGCCCAAGATGCAGGAGGAAAGAGCCATAAAGCTCTTTTCCTGGATACTGCAGGCTAAAAGCCCCTCAGGGGTTTCCATCCCTATTTAGTTGCAGCTTCTATGTAAACCTGACAGCCTCTCTGGCTAAGTGTCCCAAGGGGTTGTCTACAATAACCAAGGGTTATTGTAGACAACCCCTTATTAGCCTCACAATTTGGCTCTATGAGTTCCCTATTTAACTAGAGATTTTTAAAAGATCTAGAATTAGAGGAAGCTAGGTGGCTCAGTGGATAGAGAGTCAGACCTGGAGATGAGAAGTTCTGGGTTCAAATATGACCTCAGACACTTCCTCTTTTTGTGTGACCCTGGGCAAGTCACTTGACTCCTATTGCCTAGTGTGAAGATTGGATTTAGCTCTGCCCTAATTGTAACAATGAAGGTACTTAGCTCTTCCTAGATTGTGAAGATTAAATTGTAATCCCCTGTCTATTTTTAGATTTTAAATCCCAGAGTGTTAACCAAGTACTTAAAGTAGATCTACCCATTTTGCATTTTAACCACAAAAAGGTATTAACTAACCACAAAAGGTGTAAACTAGCTGCGAAGGTGTGAACACCCATTTCATACATTGAGTAGGAGATTGTGTGAAAGAGTGGGCAGTCCTGGAGAGGGTGTCTACTGTGATTGGTAGACAGAAAATTTAGGGGAGGTGACACAAGAGAAAAAGATCTTTAAATAATGGAAACAGAGAAACACAGGGAATTTGTCAGTCACTCAGAGTTGGACTGGAAGAGAGGCACTCAAACTTGGAGTGAAAACACTTGGCTCTGGAACTGGACCTCTGGAGGAGCTTGTGCATGAGACCTCAGACTGCTTTTCTTTTAGATGGTCACTGTGGTGAGTGTAAAGGCTGACTTCTTTCCTTGACCTTTCTGGAGGTGTGAACCTCTGAGAAGGCCCATCATCTTGAGACTACTTTCCCCTGACTGGTGCCTTAAAATTTCTGACTGACTCAGAGGAAGCCAGAGCTCGCTCTCGCTCTCTCGCTCTCTCTCTCTCTCTCTCTCTCTCTCTATCTATCTATCTATCTATCTCTCCTCTCTCTCTTTCTCTCTCTGTCTGTCTGGCTGTCTCTCTCTCTCTCTCTATCTCTCTCTCTCTATCTATCTATCTATCTATCTATCTCTCCTCTCTCTCTTTCTCTCTCTGTCTGTCTGGCTGTCTCTCTCTCTCTCTGTCTCTCTCTTTCTCTCCTTTTCTTTCTTCCTTAAGATCTTTCCTCTATTATAAAAATAAACTATCATAAATTACATTTACTTTAATAATTCATTTTGGGATTTAGAAATTAAATCCCTGGCAACAACCAATTAAATATTCAGGTCCAACCATAAAAATTAACACTAGCCCTTGCTGCTCTTCTGCCTCAGAACTGATACTTAGAATAGATCCTAAGACAGAAGGTAAGGACATTTTTAAAATCTAGAACTCATTCTGTCGTGGTGTATGCTCCATCCATCAATACAAATAAAATTTTGAGAAGATGTTAGAAAGAGATCCATGTTCAGGCCTGGGTTGGACTTCAATCTCTGAGGTCCCTTCCAGCTTGGAAGTTCTGAGATGACATGAAAGCATATGGATGGTGAGAAGTGATCAGGACAGACAAACCAGTAAGCCTATAGGAACCCACAGGAAAGAGTGGGCTTAATATAGACCATTTCAGGAACTGGAGAGATCAAGATTAAAAAAAAAAATCACTTGTCTTCTGGGGAAGGATGTCTCCATATTTAATTGAGTTGATTTTAAAGGGACAATCATAAACCCCATCCTTGGGGGCATGATTGGTCCAGCCCTAACCTTACCTTCTTCTTCTTCTCAATTCAAGTCCTGAAGGGAATTCAATAGAATATAAGTTCCCTGAGCTCTGGGAATTCTTTGACCTTTATCTCCATAAATCTTCTGTTGTATGGCCCTGGGCAAGTCACTTCATCTTTATCCTTTCAACATCATAAGCCTGGAGTCAAGAGGACATGGGTTCAAATCTGACCTCCATCATTTCCTAGCTATGTGACTGACCCTAGACAAGTTCTTAACTCTGTTTGCCTAGCCCTTGGTCTTATTTCTTAGAGTTGTCACTAAGACAGAAAGCAAGGATTTAAAAAAAAAACAACAATACTAAATTGAGGAGATAATGCTGAACTACATTGGAAGAAGGAATTAATTTGATCTTAAGAGTTTTTTATACAAATGAAATAACACAAGTTCAGTCCCTATCCCAATGCCTAGCACATAGTAGGTGCATAATAAATGCTCATGTAGTAGGTCCTGTCAAAGGTTCCACTGCATTGGTTAGGGTCTTTAAGACCACAAGCTTGCCTCAGTGTCCATTGTTCACCTTAAGTTTCAAAGCCTCGGTTTCTTCCTCTACAAAATGAAGAAATTATTAACATTCTATGTGTCATCGATCTCTTCGACAGTCTGGTAAAACCTAGATTCCTTTTCCAAATAATGTTTTTAAATGCATAAAATAAAATAAGTAAGCACACAAAAGAAATCACATACTGAGATACAATCATCAAAATATTAATAAAAAACAAGTTCATGGATCCCAGATCCTGAGCTCGATGGTCATTAAGACCCTTCTGACCCTAAATTTATGAGTCCGTGAGGCATCAGAGTTGTACTTTGCTGGAAGATTAGAGTAATATTAGATTCAAATTTATTGCCAGGAGCTAGAATATGGAATATTAGGATATTAGAATAAAAGAACTCATAAGGCTCGTGGTTTGACTTTTCATTCTAAAAGCATTATTCTGGACACTAAGTGCTACCACTAACAACCCAACTCCAGCCTCTCAAATTTATTTAATCTTTCTCAATGAAATGTAGGATGAGGCTTGCCTTGAATGCAAGGCCATCCCTATTCTGCAGTTGATCTCATTTAGTAAACTTATCTGCTTCCATTATTCCATTATACCAATGTGAGGGGAGGTAGTATTCCAAATAAAATGGAGTTCCTCAAACAGAGCACATGGCATTCCCACTCGCCTCCTTTGCCCTCCAGGCTGGATAATGCCAATCTCAGACTGGCTAAGCCAGAGTCTGCCTTCCAAGTCCCTGCATGTTTGGCATTCTTGTTAAAGCCAATAGCCCACTCTTTCCTCTGGGTTATTGATTTTCTGTCATGATCACTTCTCACCATTCATGTGCTTTCATGTCATCTCAGAACTTCCAAGCTGGAAGGGATCTCAGAGACTGAAGTCCAACCCAGACCAGAACACAGATCTCTTTCTCAAAATGGCCAGTCAACCTCGGCTTAAAGACTTCTAATGAGCAGGAATGGGGGTGGGAGGAAGCATTGATTTTAGACTCAGAGGACCTGGGTTCAAATCCTGCTTCTGATGCTTACTACCTATGGGATTTTAGAGCAAGTCATTCTGTTCATCAATCAATAAGAATTTATGAATCAATGATTATTAAGCAATGCCAATCACTCCGCTCCACAATAGCACTGAAAAGAAAGGCATTCACAATCCCTGCCCTCAAGGAGGTCATATTCTAAGAAGATAACTAAAATGCAAATAACTGTGTGCAAACATAATAGGTATGGGGTAAAAAAAGATGGTGATATCAGAGGGGAGGCAGTAGAAGGTAATAGAATGGAAACCAGCAAATGTTTCCTGTAGGAGATGAAATTTGAACTGATCCTTGAAAGAAGTCAGGACAGCTAAGAGGTAGAGGTGAGGAGGGAGAGAGCAGTAGGTAGCATAGCAAACAGAACACAAGATTTGGAATCAGGAAGATTCATCTTGGGGGCAGCTGGGTGACTCAGCAGATTGAGAGTCAGGCCCAGAGATGGGAGGTCCTGGATTCAAATCTGAACTCAGACACTTCCTAGCTGTGTGGTCCTATGCAAGTCATGTAACTCCCATTGCCTAGTCCTTACCACTCTTCTGCCTTAAAACAGTTGCAATGTCATGCAGTGTATGTATATGTATATATGTAACATGTATCATATATGTAAATATTGTTTGTAGGTATAGCATACATGCATATATTGTGTGTATGTACTGTATATACATGTAAATCATATAAATAGATCGATTATGTATAATTTTGACTGTTGTTACATGTAGTTTGCATGAGTTTAATGCTTTGGTTTAATTTCTGTGTAAAACTTATGCAATGTTGCGTTCATTGTAATTTTCAAATTTTTTTTCTCTAAGTTTGATGTTAATGCATTACAACAGTAGTAGAATTTTCTGTATTAGTTGATAAGAGTAGTATTTATGACTTTAATGTTTGTATAGAAGTTGTGTTTATCTTTTGGTCTTCATGTTATTTGCCTGTTATGCTTTTGTATATGTTTGAAATTTGTACCTGTTCATTATTTAATTCCTTTTTTCCCTTTCCTTGATAAAATCCCTAGACTAGGTTAGTATTAGATATATTAAGAGAGCTGAGTGTAGGTTGTTTGTTGTTTTGGGTAGTTTAGGTAATCTATAAGTAATTTAGGTTGTGCAAAAATGCTAAAATAGTGTTTTCAACATGATTTAGGCTTTATGCAAAGGGGGGACTGTTGCAATATAATGCTTAGTGCATAAGAATGATTGACAGGCAGAGAACCATCATAGCTGGCAGAGGAAAAGTTCCAAACCATTGGGAAGACAGTTTACTTCAGTTGGGAGTCTGCAGCTGAAAGGGAAGCATATTTGAGCTCCTGTGGGCATCTTTGGATTATCCTACAAGCAGCCCTCTGAAGCAGGAGTGGATAGGAGTTTTTCAACACCCTTAGGTGGACTAAGTGACAATATTGGGAGCTCCAGCCATTCTCTGGACCATCCAGGACTCCTCATTTGGACTCCAGCCTCTCCTTGCCAAAAGACTCTATATGTAAGATCTCTGTACTTTCTGTTGGACTGGTCCTTAGAAGTTTATTGTAGTTAAGATAGAATTATTAGATAGTGACTTAAAATAGGGGTAAAGCTATCAGATCTCCCTCTCCCTCATTTCTACCCGCTCCCTCTCTGAAAATTAAAATCAAAATATTTATATGTTAATCTCTATGTGTTTTCCATCTTAAACCCCTCCAAATTAATATTATTTCAGAACCAATGTCCAATATTGAGTCTAAGATGGAAGGTGAGGGTTTAAAAAGGAAGCCTCATCTTAATGAGTTCAAATCTGGTTTTAGACACATTAGTTGTACGGCCTTAAATAAGTCATTTAACCCTGTCTGCCTCAGTTTCCTCATCTATAAAATAAGCTGAAGAAGGAAATGGTAAACCACATCTTGGCCAATAAAACCCCAAATGGGGTCATGACAAATCCAAAATAACTGTAAGAACTGAACAACAAAGAAGGAGAGCACTTCAAGCCTAGGGGATAGCCAATACTAAAAGACATAGGTGGAAGATGGAGTGTCATATGTAACAGCAAATAGGGAAGAGATGGTAGATAATAGGGGATGTAGAGGGGAGTAAAATATAAAAAGACCAGAATAGTAGGAAGGGGTTGGATTGTGAAAGGCTTTTAAAGGACAAAAAGATTATTTTTACATTTGATGCCAGGGGTGAGAGGGAAGCCACTGGGGTCTCACTTTGCTCCCATATCAAAGAGGAGAGTTAACTAGAGGATTTCCAAGCTCCCCTCTAACTCTATCTAGGTCCATGATCCTGAGACATCTAAGATTATGTCCATCTCTAAAATCCTTGATCTTTTGTCCTCACTGGTGTCCTTTTGGCGAGTATCCATGATTATGAAGTCTTTGTCTGTCTTATTTTTTTACAGTGAGCTTTGAGCTCCTACCTTCCTCATTAAGACCTATACTAATCCCTTAGCACCATTCGTAGGCCGGCACCCAGTCAGAGAATCACAGAATGGTAGATTCAGAAAGGGCCTCCATGGCCATTCAGTTGAAACTCATATTCCGGCAATCAGACAAACAGAGTTAACCACTTTGATATTTGCGTTAAATATAAGTGAGTTGTAATTAACCTTTTATGACTTTAGAACAGGTGGTTAGTGCCAATCTCCACAAATAAGCCTTTTTACAAGGCACTAAGAATATATTTTGAGCAACATGACATCGATGCATCTATGCCCTCAGAATAGCAAAATCAGTCACTCGATCAATATTCCTGATGTTTGGTACACACTGGGTGGGAGGGTGAGGGGAAACTTCCCAACAGTCCAAAATGCAGTGGGTACTCGGATAGTTAGGTGGCCCAGTGCTGAGCTAGAAGTCAGGAAGACCTGAGTTCAAATTTGGCCTCAGACACTACCTATGTGAGCCTGGGCAAGTCACATAATCCTGTTAGCCTCAAGTTTCCTCATCTGTCAAATTAGCTGGAGGAGGAACTGGCAAACCACTCTAGTATCTTTGCCAAGAAAACTCCAAATGAGGTCACAAAGAGTCAGGCACAATTGGCCAACAACAGAACAACAACATGGGGATATGATGGGCTTCTCCTCCCTAAAGATCTCCCAGAGAAGGCTGGATGGCCACTTTTGAAGGATGCTACAGAGGAGACTGTTGTTAAGCTTTGAGTTCCTTCTGAGGTTGTTTTCAACTCTGATATCTTGTGAATCTACAAACAATAAGCAAAAAGCATTCCTGCATTAGCAAGCCAATTAGAAATGGCATCTGAGAAGCATCTTTTAGGGAGAGGATACTATTCTTCTGGCCATATTAACACCAGAGTTAGGGATAAGGACTGGACCTGTGATTCTATTGGTATAGAGAACTCCCAGGGGAGGAAATTCCCTTTCCTTACACATGTTGGAATCTTTTCTACAATGTGCATTCTTAAAGAACAATTGAAAGCACTAATAGGTGAAAGGAATTGACCAGAATCACACAACTAGCATGTATCCAGATTTTCTTGGCATAAAGGCGAAGTGTCTAGTGAAATATTATAATAGGATTGAAGGGTGTTTAGGGAAGAAACGCAAAAGGAACATATAAAAATTTTGATTTTATTAAACAAGGAAGGGGAAGGTAAAAAGGGAAAGAAGGGAAAGGGAATGATCTTAATTATTTTACCCTCTAAATTATAAGCTACCTGACTATAGCTATCCTTACTTCTAAGTACATTAAAGGCAAAGTCTTTAGGGATTAGTAATCTTACAACAGAGTTTTTGGTGAGCAAAGTCCAAAAATCCCAAGAGAAATATCCAGAGGTGGGCGGTTCTATCTGTCCAGCAGAAGAATGAAGATTGCCTTCTTCTCCACAGTTAAAAGGTATTCCCAAGCTTGTAATTTTAATGATGGTTTCTCAAGCTGCTCCAGGAAAATACTCTTCCTCCTTCATCCAGGTCCAAAGAGATTGTCAGTTGTTTAACTGTTTCTCTGGGATTCTATTCCACCAGCTCCAGGGAAAATTCCAATCCCATGCCCTGTCAATCACTCTTATGTCCTAAGTCTTATTTCCTATTGTAACACTAGCCACTAAGTCATGAGACCTTTTACTCAGGTCTTTTACTCTGTAATAATAAGACCAATGAGGAGCTCTTGGAAAGGGAGAAATCTCAGGCTTGCTTATCAAACTAAAAGAAAAAGAGGAAATCACTTTTATTTTTTCTAAGACCTATATTTTTTGTCTTGGAATCAATACGTGGGAGAAGAGCAGTAAGGGCTAGTTAATGGGAATTAGGTGACTTGCCCAGGTTCTCACAGCTAGGGAGTGTCTGAGGCCAAATTTGAACCCAGGTCCTCCAGCCTCTGAATCTACTGAACCATGTAGCTTCCCTCAAGGAAGTCTCTTAAAACATCTTTCAACTTGTAGAGTTCCTCCAGAAATGTAAGGATAGTACCATTCAGGCTGTTTTCCCCATGACTAAGTCCTTGGTACTTGCCCCAGTCTTGGAAATTCTCCCTTAGATCCATGCTCTTGCCTCCCCATCATTGGACAAAGCCAGGCAGAAGACGACATTTCCTTGAGATGAGATGGCCAATCAGAAGTCTCATCTGTATTTTTCTACTCTGTGGTAGCATCCTTATTACAGATCTGCCATTTTTCAAATTTAGTCCCTGAGTTTATGAAAATCTTTCTTCTGAGAGGAGACCTGGAGGCCCTCAGCCCTTGGGGGAGTGCCCCTATCTGTTACCTTTCACTTCCAGCTGTGAATTGATTGACCTGCCTGTGATGCCCGTGATACCCTGACCCCAGTGATCACGAATCGAGGATCTGGAGGGATATTTGAACTTCGGCACTACATTGCACATGCTAATAAAAAGAGGGCATGTACTAATTAATACAATACTAAATAAAATGGCACATACAACTAATAGTAAAGAGACTGTCACTCAACATAATGCTGCATAAAGGATTAATGAGTCTCTTCACTCTATGACTGTAAGCAGACACTAACCTCCCGTTCTATCAAAATTGTTGTTCTCTCTGTCATGAAAAGGCAGAATTGGTCATGGGATCATAAATCAAGACCTGGAAGGGTCCTCTGAAGCCATATACTCCAACCCTCTCATTTTACAGATGGGGAAACTGAAGCCCAGGGTGGTTATGAATCATGCACAAAGTCACACAAATAGTTACGAATCAGAGGGAGGAGGATTTGAATGCAGAGCCTCTGATTTCAAAAATAGTAATTTGTTTTGTTTTGTTTTGTTTTAACTTTGCACCACTCTGCCCCACTTAAATCCAATTCATGAGCAAGTCAAGCCATCACCTGATGTCATTGGTCATCTTCAAAAAGAAAAGATAAAGGGGGAAATTGGGGGCAAGTACATAGTCATGGGAAAAACAACATGAATGGTACCATCCTTACACTTCTGGAGGAACTCTACAAGTCGAAAGATATTTTAAGAGACTTCCTTGAGGGAAGCTACCTGGTTCAGTAGATTGAGAGCCAAGCCCAGAGGCTGGAGGACTTAGATTCAAATCTGACCTCAGATACTTCCCAGCTGTGTGACCCTGGGCAAGTCACTTGACCCCCATTGCCTAGCCTTTACCACTCTTCTGCCTTGGAACCAATACATGATATTGATTCTAAGATGGAAGGTAAGGGTTTTTTAAAAAAAAAGGCAAATCACAACATTTTTCACTGAATCACACAGCCTCCTAAGACTGCAAAGAGCACTGGATTTGGACTCAGATGACCCAGCTTCAAATGTTAACCCCATCAGTTACTACTTCTGTGACCTTGGGTAAGTCACTTAACCTCTCTAGTTTCCTCATCAATAAATGACAGAGAGGTAGACTTTGATAGTCACTGAAGGCTCTTCCAGCTGTAAGATAAAGGTGTTAAACAAGGTGGCCTACACCACTCCCCAGTGTGGCCTCCACCAGATTAAAATGTAATAGAGAAATATCTAGCAAAATAAATAAAAATACAATAGAAACTAGATAATCTTAATAAGTAGTTTTCTAGGTCAATGTGTGGGCCCCATGTATAATTTAATAGCCCCCTTTCCATCTGAGTTTGAAACCATTGTTCTAAGAGTCTATTTAGTTACTTCCAATATTTTTTAATTAGAACTGCAGCACTAATCAGTCCATCGATTGCACAGGTAAGTATTTCTCCAGCTATCATTTAATTCACTAAGGGGTTTGGTTCTTAAAGAGGAATTTGGATTCTCGGGCTCTAAGAAATGAGAGGAAGAATCAATCGATCCCCATGAACAAACATTTAGTCAGCTCTTCTAATCTGTTGAGGAGAGGCTGTGTGAGGTGTCAGGGATACAAAGTCAAAAGTAAAACACTGCCTGCCCTCAAGGAGCTTTCAATCTAGCCAGGGGATACAATATATGCCAAGAGTTATGCAACTTTCAAGTACTACAAGAATGCTAGCTATTATAATTGTTACTATTGTTACATGTTTTTCGGTTGTTTCTCAGTCAGGTCCAACTCTTCATGACCCCCCATTTGGATTTTTTGGCAAAGATGCTGGAGTGGTTTGCCATTTCCCCCTCTAACCCATTTTCCAGATGAGGAAACTGAGGCAAACAAGGCTTAGTTTTTTTGGAAAAGATGTTGGAGTGGTTTACCAGGTCCTTTTTTAACCTATTTTGCAAATGAGGAAACTGAGTTAGTTTTTTTGGAAAAGATGTTGGAGTGGTTTTCCATTTCCTTTATTAGCTCATTTTGAAAATGAGGAAACTGAGTCAAACAAGGGTTAATTTTTTTGGCAAAGATGCTGGAGTGGTTTGCAATTTCCTTTTTTTAGCTCATTTTCCAAATGAGGAAACTGAGGCAAACAGGATCAAGTGACTTGCCCAGGGTCAACACATCTAGAATGTATGTGACTCTTCATGACCCTGTTTGAGGTTTTCTTGGCAAAGATACTGGAATGGTTAGCCATTTCCTTTTCTAGCTTGTTTTACAGATGAGGAAACTAAGGCTATCACGGTCAAGTGACTTGCTGAGGGTCATACCTAATACATTCTAATACAAGAAGACAATCACTCTACCTAATATGTGCTGGGTTCTGTGCACAACACTAATATTGCCATTTCCTTCTCCAGGTCATTTACAGATGAGGAAATTAAGGCAAACAGGGTTAAGTGACTTGCCCAGGGTTACACAGTTAGTAAGTATCTAGGGCCAGATTTGAACTCAGGAAGCTTCCTAATTGCAGGCCCGGCACTGTATCTGCTGTGCCTCTTGGGCATTATCAAGCATAGTGGCCCCACTAGGGATCCCTGCTACTGGAGAGGCTGCATCTAATGACTCCCTTGGACTTGGGATTTCTGATCCCTTCAAGTCTAGCTCCAGCTCCCAAGTGAAGGGGCCCATTAAGGAATGGTAAACTGAAAGCCCAAGCCAGTAAAATGGAGTAGGTCAAAGCTTCCAGGTCACTCAGTATTAGAATCAGGGCTCTAGAGTGGCCCCTGAACTTCCAGCATAGGGAAGACAGGCAGACTCAGTCTCAAATACAAAACAAAACAAAATTCTTATAGAAATATATGCAAAAAGGTGTCAAGATTATTTGGAGAAGGGAATCACTATCAGCTGAGAGGGAGAGGAAGGGCTTTTCATGAGGCGCCATTGGAGCAGAGCCTTGAAAGAAACCAGGGAGAAAAGGAACTAAAAGAGGGGAGAGAGTGTATCCTAGGTGTGGGACACAGCAAAGTGGGCAGATGGAGCATCACAGATGAAGAACAGTAAGGAGTCCAGTTTCGCTGGTGCATGAAGGGGTTCATTCAGTCGTTTCAGTCATGTCCCACTCTTCATGACCCCATTTGGGGTTTTCTTGGCAAAGATATTGTAGTGGTTTGCCATTTTCTTCTCTTCTTCAGCTTCTTTGACAGCTAAGGAAACTGAGGCAAACAGGATGAAATGACTTACCCAGAATCACATGGCTAGTTTGTTATTTCCTTTTCTAGTTCATTTGACAGATGAGAAAACTGAAGCAGACAGGGGAAGTGACTTACCCAGGGACACACAGCTAGTTTGCCGTTTCCTTCTCCAGCTCATTTGACAGATGAGGAGACTGAAACAAACAGGGTAAAGTGACTTACCCAGGATCATACAGCTAGTCTGCCATTTCCTTCTCCAGCTCCTTTGACAGATGAGGAAACTGAGGCAAACACAGTGAAGTGATTTACCCAGGATCTCACAGCTAGTTTGCCATTTCCTACTCTAACTCATTTGACAAATAAGGAGACTGAGGCATACAGAGTGAAGTGACTTACTCAGGGTCACATAGCTCGTTTGCCATTTCCTTCTCTAACTCATTTGACAAATAAGGAGACTGAGGCATACAGAGTGAAGTGACTTACTCAGGGTCACATAGCTCGTTTGCCATTTCCTTCTCTAACTCATTTGACAAATAAGGAGACTGAGGCATACAGAGTGAAGTGACTTACTCAGGGTCACATAGCTCGTTTGCCATTTCCTTCTCTAACTCATTTGACAAATAAGGAGACTGAGGCATACAGAGTGAAGTGACTTACTCAGGGTCACATAGCTCGTTTGCCATTTCCTTCTCCAGCTCATTTGACAGATAAGGAGACTGAGGCATACAGAGTCACACAGCTAGGACATGTTTGAGGATGGATTTAAACTCATGACCATGAGGCTTCAGTCCCAGCACTCTAATCCACTGTGCCACCTAGTTTGCCCTATTGGCTGCATGAAGGGGAGAAATGTCTAAAAACTGTGGAAAGGTCAGCAGTGGTCTCTGGTGAGGCTTTAAACACCAAAGCACAGAGGAAAAGCCTGGTTTTCACAAACAGACCCAGAGAGGGGGTCCTCAGAAGAGGATGCTGTGCTTGTGTTGAAAGGATCTGGTAAATGATGGTAAAACAGCAAGGTAAACCACTTAATGAGAAGGAACTCAATTTGTCCTTCTTTGCCTCCTCGGTCGCCATCCATCTCAGCAAGAACGTTCTACCACCACAAAACAAACCTGTAACAGTCATTTAGAAATCAGACAGTTTCTGGGCAAGTGCGAGATGTGGCATTACTTTAACCTTTCCAATATTCTGCAAAGCACCCGCTTCTCCCATCCTCTTCCAGGCTGTTGTGATTTTTAAAAGGGAGGAGAGAAATGACCATCCAAGCAAATTACAGCCCGCCATAAAGGTCACGCTCACACAGCGTGTAGCTGTCTCTTCGAGCATGTTGGAGGGATTTAAAACCTCATTATTGTGTCTGGGATTGTAAAGAGAACAATCGGAACAGGATTTTAACGAGAGCCGCAAGTGGAATGGATGACCATTTCCTAGTTATCTTAAAAACCGTAATTCTGGGGATGCTTTCTGGGTGCCAAATCCAACTGCTTTCCCTTTGGTGTAGATCAGAGCTGATTGTGGCGGGCCCATTTGGAAGGGCTCCAGCCTCTTTTCAGGAGATTTCCATTTGGGGTAATTAAGGAGAGGTCCAACAGGTATGCTGCTCTGGGCCAGAACAGCCCCTGGAGAAGGAGGTCCATAGGATCATAAAGGTAGGCCTAGAAGGGCCCTCCGAGGCCACTGGGTCCAACCCTCTCATTTTACAGAAAAGAAAGTGGGGTCCCCTGGAAGTTAAGTATTTGGCCCCCAGTCACTCACGTGGGAAGAGGCAGACCAGAATTCACTCATTTGCCTCCAAAACCACTGCTCCAGACCAATCTCTAACCTGCACGTTAGATTGTAGGGTTCTTGAGTCCTTCTTGGGACTGTCTTTTATCGTTTTTTGTATCCCAGTGGTTAGCATGGCACTTGGCACATAGTAGGAGCTCATGAATGCCTGTTAACTCACTAGACCATAAACACTGACAGCGAAGAAAAGAAATGAAATGCCTTAATTATATTGAAATAAAAGTCACAGAAATTCTACCTTTTCTGCTTCTTGGCTGAGGCAGTGTGGTTTAGCTCAAAATATCGGACTTTGAGTCAGAGGTCCTAGATTTGAATTCTGGTTTTTCCATGTAACAGTGTATGACTTCTGACAATCAATCAATTCATTTATTAACCAGCAAACGTTTATCAAGCTCCTACCATGTGCTAGATGGCAGGGAAACAAAGATTTAAAAAATAAAAAAAAAACAGTCCCTGTCCTCTGGGAGCTTACATTGTATAAGCAGGCCATTTCATCTCTCTGAGCCCCAGATTTCTTTTCAGGAACTGGTAGAACTAAATGATTCCTAAGCTCCCTTTCTTTGTATCTCCAGGGATTAGCACAGTGGTTGGCACTTAATAGGAATGTATAAAAGGCTTGTTAATGACTAGGATCTCTGATCCTATAATATGAATTTTTTCTTTGCCACTATAATCTGTAGCCCAGGGCCCCCAAAAGCTCGAGGCTCACAAAGAGCAGGGTTCCGTGCCAGAGATGGACCCAAGAAGAGGCACTTTCCACCTTTGGCCTGGGACCCCACCCTGCAAGAATTTTATCCCAAGAAAATCTCCAAAATAAAGCTTAAAGATGGTTTATGTCCATGTTTCTCAAAATGTGGTTAATAGAATCTCCGACTCCTACAGAGGTTCTCAATGTATAATATGGGTGTCAAGGTATGGGTTAACTTTTATTCCACCCACCACAAAACATACAAAAGACTCACAGGAAGCCCAGAACCATTTCAGAAACATAAAGCTCTCAAACAGCCCATTAGACACAGTAGATATTCCGTAGAAGGTCAACACACTTTGCAGAGCTGCTGAACAAACAATTTGCCTTGCCTACATCAGACCAGCACAGTCTGAATAATTTGTACCAACAACAGGGAAGACTGGGTGAGGCCAGTTCTCTTCCCTTCCCACTCCCCGCTTCCTGACTTTAGTCCTTTGGGTTCAGGATGGTGCCCAACTGGCAATCCTCTTCCTCCCCCAAGGTACGACGTCTTCTCCAAGGAGAAGACTGTCTCCTTCGAGGAAGCTAGAGCCCAAATGGATGGTCTTGGGAACCCTGGATCTCTTGGACACTTGTCTACACTGACTCAAGATTACTGACAAGGTACCTCCCAAGGCTTAGAAAGACCCCTTTCAGGATCTCTTCTCTCAGCCCACATGTAAGCATATGTCTACCACTGCCAAGTACCTCTGAAGAATTCTATCCATGCCCCAGATAGCCCCACATTTTGGGCAAAAGAATTCCATCTGACCTGTGCTCAGAAAAAGAAACAAAAAGAGAGAAAGAAGACAAGAATTTAGGTCTAAGACCTCTGGGTCACCTGAATTAGTATATGGAGCGTTCCATGTGCTCAACCAATAAACATTTATTAAGTGCCTACTATGTGCCAGGCTGGGGATACAAAAGAGGCAAAAAGATAGCCCCTGCCCTCAAGGAGCTTACAATCTAGTTAGAAAGTCACTATTACTGCTCCTAGGCATCAAGGGGAGGGCAAGTCGCCTTCCTTCCCACCTGCTGCACTCCAGTATGGAAGTCCAAGGAAGAACAATCATACAAAAAAGGGCACCGAGTCATTCCACAGCTTGTTTTTAGAGACCAAGAGAGAGAGACTTCTCATCCCCTCTCTCAGTCACCAATAGATGAATTGACAAGGATTGACAAGTGCTTCCTCTATGCCAGGTACTCTATCCTAAGTTCCACATATACAAAGACAGCCCAGGCTTTCAAGAACCTTATATTCTAATAAAGAAGATATATGTGCATGTATACATACGTGTGTGAATACACACAAACATGTGTACTATACATGGATATATATACAGGTGTGGTACAGACAAAATGGATACAAAATCATTTTAGGATAAAGGGAAACACACATTTATGTAGCACCTACTATATGCCAGGTACTACACTGAGTACTTTACAAATATCACACTTGATTTTCTCAGCAAGACAGGTGTTATAATTATAGCCATTTTACAGTTAGGAGTTATAACTAAAGAGGTAAAGTGACTTGTCCAGAGCCACACAACTAGGAAGTATCTAAGTCTGGATTTGAACTCAGGACTTTCTGACTCCAGACCTAGAATTCTATTCACTGCACCACCTAGCTATCTCTGAGAAGGGGAACAGCAGGTGATGGGATCAATAGATATCTGGAAGGTGGCCAATCAGATGGATTCTCTGCATTTTCTCAGTAAGAGGCTGGGGGGGGGGGGATGTAACTCCATGGGGGATGCCCTTCAGACAAAGGTCCATATCTGTCCCATAATTCCATTCAAGTTGGATAGGAGGATCTACTAAACCAACTTGAGTTCTCCGATAAACGCACACACACACACACACACACACACACATACACACACACACACACACACACACACACACACACACACGTTACTCTTCATTTGCCCACATCCTCTTTCTCATTCATTAATATTTTGCTTCCATTTGGTCCACACACATTTCTTGGCTACTAACTTTTTTCTCTCTAAAGCCAGCATTGAACAACTTTCTGTCATATACCACGACAGCTTGAAGAATGCTTCCGGAAATCAGGGGACTTTCTCTATGTATAAAGAATGCAGACATAAGAAACTGTCACCCATGACAAGTACATTTCCTGGGGTTATATGTCTTGATGCTGACCTGCAGGCACTTCAAATCCAACATGGCCAGAAGTGGACTCCTCAACTTTCCTCTGAAAGCTCTGCAACTCCTTCTTACTTGTTTATTTTTGCTGAGGGTATTATCACCCCGCAACCCTCCAGCCAAGCCTGATGCCTCAACAGCCTCTTTGACCCTTTCCTTTTCTCAACCCATCCCTGTATCCAATTTGTGGCCAAGTCCTGCCATTTCTATTTCTGTAACATCCCTGCACCTCATGCTTTTGTTTCCATTTTTCAGTCTATTACCTGAGTTCATCTTTCATCCCCTTTGACCTGGGCTATTTTTTAAATCTCTTCATTTATACCTATTGTCTTTTCCTTTTATAATCTGTCCTTTACTCAGGTACCAAGATAATTGCCCTAATGTTCAAATTTGACCATATCACTAGTTCAACCTCATATAGATCAACAATATGATTGGTTGGTTCTCTTTTTTTCCATAAGTATTTCGTTTTTTTTTTTCATTTAAAAACATCATTCTGGGAGTCAGCTGGGTAGCTCAGTGGATTGAGAGTCAGGCCTAGAGATGGAAGGTCCTGGGTTCAAATCTGACCTCAGATACTTCCTACCTGTGTGACCCTGGGCAAGTCATTTAACCCCCATTGCCTAGCCCTTACTGCTCTTCTGCTTTGGAATCAGTAAATAGTATTGATTCTAAGACAGAAGGTAAGGGTTTAAAAATAAGAACAAAAACATCATTCTGAGTAAGGGTCTTCCTATCTACAAAAGAGGCAAAGAATCCTTGGCTCAAGATTTTTCTTTCTGCACACATTGTACCCTATTTTATATTATAATTCCCGATGTAATCCCATAACTGCACACATGCCCTCTGCACCAGACCTCCTACCCCGATCCTCATTGCATACTAATCCTGAGATGGGAAAGACTGTTTGTTGGGGGAAAGGGAAGGGTAATTCATCTTTGTATCTCCAGCACCCATGGTGACAACACACACATATAAAGGAATCATCTGTGAATATTTTAGTTTGTGAGCAGCCTCCACTTCTCCTGGAGGCACACAGAAGTTATTTGACTTAGGCATGATCCCCTAAGCATCCTGGCATACTGGAGAGAAGGCTGGACTTAGAGTTGTGAAAATGTGGGCTCAAATACCACCTCAGACTCTAGGAGATTCTTTCTAGGTGAATCATTTAATTCCTGCAACTCTCAGTTTTTTCATCTCTTTATTTAATAACATTGAACAAACATTTATTAATTGCCTGCTATGTTCTAGGCACCCTGTGCTAGAGTCAGATAGAAAGATGCAAATAAATAATCCTTGCCCACAAGGAGCTTACATCCTATGTGCAATGTACTGGAAGAAGTAGAATTGATCAGGACACCCTGATCAACGGATTCTACTCCCCTCCCTAGTCCAGCTAATAAAATTACAGAAGATAAGAAGCAGGTAACAGAGACAAGGTGTTAAGTAAAAGTGACTTTGTGACCCCTTTACAAGATCTAGAGAAATGCTCTGTGATGAAATTAGAAGGCAGCTTGCCAATGACTAGCTAACGATTAGCCATTTTCCTTAAAGAAGCAAGTTTTCCAGCTCTAAAGTCATTTGAAGCAAGTTCTGAGGAATTGGGATCCTGATAGCAGGGGGAAATAGTTACTTCTAAAAGAAGGATCCAGTTAGGTTTTATTGCTTGTTTTCTTGAGACTAGGTCCCCCTATATCACCCAGAATTTAAGTATAGCAGTCACTCACTAGCAAACCCAATACTGACCAGCACAGAAGTTTTTATATGTTCCATTTTCCCCAACATACTACCCTCTTTAGGAACCTGATTGCTGTCCACTCCAGGGACTCACCATATTGGTTTCAAATGTTGTATTATTTATGGGAAAATATGTCCCAATTTTTTGTTTGTTTGTTTGTTTTTGTGTGTCTACTGGTTGATTACTAAAGGCAAGTGACCTGGTGGGGGCTCCTAATCGATGGTTTTAGATGTACAGAGCCATTGATTAACTTGGACTTGAGAGAACAGTCACCATTGGGGGCCTAAACTGTAACCTACACATGTTATGTTGGGGAATCAGCCCCAGAAGACAATGCTTCAGGAGCAGAAGATTTTACAGACCTAAAGAGCTATATAATAATGAGTTATTGTTATTACACTACATTGCTTCTACATTGTGTAATATATTCTTAATAAATGGTGACTAACAGGATGGTGGATACATTATCATCCACAAATCTTTTCAATCCTTCAAGCCCCAACCCTCCTCCCCATAGTAATTACAGCTAAATTCACAGGAGAAGATTCCAGAACTCCTGATAAGGCAAAATTTGTATGAATTAACACCTGAGAACTCCATTTTCCATCTGCATCTCTCCTTAGTGTGAATTCCACAGAACAAGACACCCACTGATGTCCTCCTTCTCTCCTCTCCAACTACTTTTGCTTTCTTTTGTATATTGTCTTCTTCCATTAAACTGTAAGCTCTTTGAGGGCAGGGACCATAATTGTTCTTCTTCTTTGAATCTCCAGCACCTGGCACATAGTAGGCTATAAGAAATGTTTACTAAACTGAATAGAATACAAAGAGTTCACTTAGCACTCCTCTCCCACCATGCCATATCAGTTCCCAAAAGATAACTTGAAGACCTGTGTCTTGGGCCCATCATAGGATTATTTTCTACTATAGTGATGGTACATGTATTCACCCCACCCCCTATCTATCCCATTAAAATGAGAGTTATTAGTGCATCTAGGTGGCACAGTGGTAAAGGACTAACTTTGGAGTTGGAAAGACCTGGGTTCTAACCTGTATTAAGGCAGTTCCCAGCTGTGTGACCCTGGGCAAGTCATTTAACTCTGTTTGCTTAGTCCTTGCCCTTCTGCCTTGGAATTGTTACTAGGACAGAAAGTAAGGGTGCAGATTGGTATATGTCATTCTTCACTGTATTCCCTCCATGAATTTTTTCTAGTTTAAACAATATGTGTCTTCTTTCAAAACATGATGAACATGGGAATATGAGCTCTATGATAACACAATTACAACTTATGCCATCTTGGGGAGCAGAGAGGGGTGGGAGGGAGGAGGAAAATATGGGTCACAAAATGTCATAAAATGATTATTAAAAATTTAATTGGTGTGTAATCTTAAAACTTTTTAAAAATAAAATAATGCTTGAGAGATACTGTTAAAAAAAATCATGGGAAGGTAGGAATGTGCCAAGTTATTAGGGACTGTAAATACTAAACAGAGGACCTTATATTTGATCCTTTAGGTAATGGGGAGCCACTACAGTTGGGGGGGCATGATGAGACTTGCCCTTTTCAAAGGGCAGCACAACCATTTAAACTTAACCCAACCTCTTTGCATCTACAACAGCTAGAAAAAAGTAAAATTAGAAGGTGATGCTGTGGATAATGCATATTATTAAGGCATATTTCATCAAGCTTCACCTGCTTGCCTCTCTTGCTCAACTGTTTCTTTTGAGGGCACTGTGTTTTCTCTTATGATTCTGCCTGGAGGAAAGAGGAAAGCAGAGGGATTTACTGGATGAGATATGAGCACAGGTGGCTACATCAGGTCTTCAGGGTCAGTTCTTTCCCCCGGGGTTACTTAGGGCAGGGACTCACACAGATGACAGTTATATTATCGAATTTGTGGAAGCAGAGGCAGCCTTGTAGCCTAATCTCAGAGGTTGGTTTTCTCACCAACAAAGAGGAAGGAGCCAGAAAAAGAAGAGGACAGGGGTGATGGTCAGTATAAGGTAAAAGCCCAAAATCGAAGACTGTCAAGAGAGAAAAAATATAATTAAACTCAAAAAATTCTAGTCCACAAGAAGATAAACAGAACAAGAAGAATCTGAAAATGAAGGAAGAATAAGTAAAACTTCAAAGGAAATACAATGCTCCCCTAAAAATTATCTCAAGGTAGACCTAATTCATGATTTTGTGCATTGGGAGGGCACCTTCTATGAAAGAGTTTTGTGCCTCGGTGGGCAATAGCCTATCTTAAGACAAGTGATAGGTGATTTTCTAGAGACGGGGAGCAGCTGTGATCGTTGAAGAGAGGGTGAAAGGATATAGCATGGGGTGGCATGGCTTTTGGGAAGGAGTTCAATTATGTTGAGGTGGGCAAGGGGGGCGACGGGGCAACACGGTTTCATTCCTATAGCAATATTTTCACAAAGGATACATCAAGAAACAAAAAAAGGAAAATGAGGCAAACTCTACCAAGTTAAATATCATATAAATTGGTTAAAAGAAAAAGCTTAAATCTAGTACTTCCACCACTTGAGCCCCATGGGGGCATAGGAGAACAAATAAGTTACAAATTAGATTATAGAGCAGATAGCAGGAAATAAAACTCCAAATAGCCTGGATTCTGAAGAGAGTTAATGAAGAGAGCACAGCAAAGAAAACATCTTTTTAAAAAGTATAGCAGAAGAAATAATAAATATAAGAGGTTGGTGGGAAGGAAGAAAAGGGAAGATTTTTCAATAATAGTTTGAGTGGGGAGAAAGAGGCGATAAAAGAAGTAGAGAAACAGAAAATGAAATAAAGATTGAGCTGAATTCAGTGGTGGAGGAGTGAGGAGAGCTATATAATAAAGAATACACTGCCAAAGTAATCAAACAATAAAACTGGGCAATTCTTCCTATTTGCAAGGTACTCTGAGGGCTTCTCTTAGGAAGGGGTTTAGAACACTGGGCCAGCGGTATTTGTTGAAGGACTGTTGTAGTTATTCAGTCACGTCCAACTCTTCATGACCCCATTTGGGATTTTCTTAGCAAAGAGACTTGAGTAATTTTCCATTTCTTTCTCCAGCTGATTTTACAGATGGGGAAAGTGAGATCAACAGGATTAAGTGACTTGTCCCGGGTCACACAGCTAGTAAGTGTCCGAGGCCAGATTTGAACTCATGAAAGTGGGTCTTCCTGACTCCAGACCTAGCATTTTGCCACTTAGCTGCCTAATCAAACATGGCCCTACTATTTCTGATGTGTCAGCCTTATTCAGGACCTGGATGGAGTCCAGGTGAATAGGGATCTGGCATCAAAATCCTGACACCTGGGGCTCAACATTCACCACTGCCAAAGACTGATTGATTGGGTTATTCTGGGACTCTCCAAGACCAAAAGTTACCAATATGAATTGAGGAACATTGGGAGAGGAGGGCAGAGTTTGAGCTACCTAGACATGTGAAATCATAGGACCAGATAGGCATAGCTGGTATTAATTCATCTGTATACATGCTGTCTTCTCCCCTCCTCTCCCTTGCTCACAGAGAACAAAATCAACTTGAGAGGAGTCGAGGATAAGAACAGCTTTTGTTTATGCTTGGTGCCTAGTACCGTACCTGCCTGGAACATATTGGGTGCTATTTTAATAAAGCAATTAAAGATTGGTCAGGGTAAGTTTAGTGGAAAAGGAAATGGCAAATGACTCCAGTATCTTTTCCAAGAAAATACCAAATGGGGGACACAAAGAATCAGACACAATTGATACCACCCAATAACAACAACTTAGTAGCTGTGTAACCCTGGGCAAGTCACTTAATTCTGTTTGCCTCAGTTTCCTCAATGGTAAAATGAGCTAGAGAAGGAAATGGCAAACCATTCCATTATCTTCACCCAGAAAACCCCAAAAGGGGTCAGGGAGAATTGAACACAACTGAAGCAGGTGAAAAACAACAACAGAGTGAGTTCTGAGGAACAAGAGCATCAGAAGTTTTCTGGGGATGCTTTTGATCACAGAAGTCGAGAGCTGATTTCCAGCCTTGGACCATTGACTCTCATCATTTTCCATCGTTAATTACAAAAGCAGTTCTCTCTGAGAAACCCCGATGGAAGCAATGAGTTATAAGAGGGAGAGAAAGGTACTTAAAGAGGGTGGTTTTGTCAGTGTCTCAGAGAAGAATGAAGCCCAGTGCATAAAGTGAAAGGAGATAGATTGGGAAAAGGAAAACCATCTTGAAAAAGGCCAAACAGCTGACAAATAGACTCATAGAATTTGACAACTACAAAGTACTTTTGAAATCATTCAGCCCAACGCCTATCACTCTACAGATAAGGACACAGAAGTACATGGAGGGGTAGTAACTGGGCCATTGTCACATTATTAAGCACCTAGTACTCTGTGCCAGGCAATGAGCTAAGAACTGGTCCAAGAAAACCAGGATAGAGATGGAACCAGAAGCCAGGTCACCTGAATCCCCAGTTAGTCTTCATGCCATTAGATTCATAGATTCATCAATCAATCCATTGATTAACACATAGTTATTGTGTGGCTAGGATTTGCTAAGCAGGGTGTTAGGAGGCAGAAGATGATGATTATTACTACTAATGATAATAATACAAGCATTTATATAGCAATTCACCAACATTACCTCATTTGACACTCAAAACCACCCTGTGAGTTAGGTTACTATTATTCCCATTTTACAGAGGAGGAAAATGAAGCTGAGAATGGTAAGTGACTTGCCCAGGATCATATAGTTTTTAAATGTCTCAAAAAAGATTTGAATTCGAGTCTTCCTGATCCAAAGTTTAGCATTCTATCCACTAGAATGAATGAATCAATAAGCATTTTATTAAGTGCATACTTACTATGTGCCAGGAATTTTGTTAAACACTAGGAATATAAATACAAAGGATGAAATGATCCTCACATGTAAGAAGCTTACATCCAATAAGGGAAACAATGAGAACAATAAGAACAAAAGAACACACATAAATATAGGCAGCATAATTATAAAGGGGGGGAAATAGTTAAATTCCATGCAGGTTGGGACTTGGGGCAGTGGATAGAATGTCAGGAAGACTCATCTTCCTGAGTTCAAATCTAGCCTCAGATACTTAATAGCTACCTGACTCTGGGCAAGTCACTTAACCCTGCTGGCCTGAGTTTTCTCATCTATCACATGAGCTAGAGAAGGAAACAACAAACCACTCTACTATCTCTGCTGAGAAAATCCCAAATGGGCTCATGGAGAGTCATACACGTACTAGCTGTGTGACCCTGGGCAAGTCATTTGACCCTGTTTGCCTTAGTTTCCTCATTTGTCAAATGAGCTGGAGAAGGAAAGAGCAAACCATTCCAGTGTCTCTGCCAAGAAAACTCTAAATGGGGTCACTAAAGAATCAGATGAGAATCAAACAATTGAACAACAGGAGACAAGATAGAGGTCATCGGTTTCACCCCCCTCATTTGATAACTAAGGAGACTGAAACTCAGAAAGGGGAACACAACGATTAGCATAGTCTGGCCCACCTAAGTTTAAGTCTTACCTCTGATATACCTGGCTGTGAGATGGGGGAATCACTTCACTGAGCCTATAGCAATGTTCTAAGAGTACAAATGACAGAGCTTGTGCTACTCTCCATGAGAAGAGAGGGATGTCCTCACTGGATGCTACTGGAATCTTCGCTGGAATCTGGAATACTTTCCCTCATCCAAGGTCACACAGACATTAATGGATCGACCTGGGACTTAAACTCGGGCCCTTTTAATTCCAAATATAATATTCTTTCCATTGTATCCACAATGTTTCCCAAGCTTCTGTGTCAAATTCGGTGAGATCATAGGGGCAGCTAGGTGGTACAGTGAACATAGTGCCAGGCTTGGAGTCAGAGAGACATCTTCTTGAGTTCAAATCTGACCTCAGCCACTTCCTATTTGTGTGACCCTAGGCAAGTCATTTAATTCTCTGTTTCCTTATCTGTAAAATGAACTGGAAAGGAAAATGGGAAACTACTCTAGCATCTCAGCTAAGAAAACCCTAAATGGGGTCATGACAAGTCAGACACCACTGAAACAATTGAACAATGATAATTTACTAACTATGTGACTCTAGGCAAGTCGCTCAACCCTGTTTGCCTCAGTTTCCTCATCAGTAAAATAACATGAAGGAGAAAATGGCAAACCATTCCAGGATTTCTGCCAAGAAAACCCCAAATGAGGTCACAATGAGACAGACACAACTGAACAATGACCGTCACAAGCTAAGAGACAAGAGTCTCTCCCACATATGGGACCTGTGAAATCTGAGGGGGAGGGGATATGACAGGTCACAGGGCAGGTATGATGGGGCTGTGGCAGAGCTCCATCGAGATCAAATGACACCTCAGGGACTAAAAGAGAACACAAGAGGAATGATTTTCAATTTTGCCCAATGCCACAACGTGAAGCCTGGCTTGAGAACAGAACTGATGAGGATCCAGAAAACAGAATGAGAAACACAGAAGGTTGATGTCATTTTAATTTTTGAACACGTATGAAACTGCCTCGCAAGTGTCATTTGAACAGCATCTTTTTAGGGAGGTTAATATTTTTACAGCCAAATTAACACACTTTCAGCTACATTACTCCAGAGTAATCGAAGCTACAAGGGGCTCTTAAAAAGCAAGTATATTTCCCCCAGGGAGCTCGTGAGATAGATCCTTGCCCTTGTTTTCTATTTAGAAAAGGAGCAAGAATCCAATTCTGGGTATTAGCCACCCACTGGGTTTGGCAGAATATTGATTTGTCTGTCTGCGCCAAAGGAAACCTGACCGTGCATTATAATCTTCCCCTTACCTTTCCCCTCTCTCCCTGCCCAACAGAGAAGGACGATTACTGTCTATGGCAGAAAATGCCACTCATGGAGCATATTTCCCAAACCCTACTAGAAAGAAATCCTCTGGCCTAAAATTAGAAAGGAAAAAAAGAACAATCCAATGGGCCATTCAATCTGTTGGCATCAATAGCAAATATTTGCAGTTTCTATTATGTGTGTGTTGGGGACAGAATGGAAGAGGGCGTCAAACCCACAATGTGTGTGTGTGGAGAGAAAGGACAACAAAGAGTAAAGAGACAGTAGAGGAATGTCAAGAGGACTGGATTTAAGAATCAGTAAAGGAGGCAGTTAGGTGGTTCAGTGGACTGAGAGCCAGGACTAGAGATAGGAGGTCCTGGGTTCAAATGTGATCTCAGACACTATAAAAGGGAATTCTTTGTTCTCTTTGAGTTTACACTTGTGAAAGGGACTCCTTTATTCTTTGCCTTTGGAGCTAACACTTTGGTTAACTCTCCTTTGTCTACCTTTTGATTGAATCAACAAAAACTTGAACTAGGTGGAGAAGCTTAGAGAACCACTTAGAGAATTCACACCTTCAGAAACTCAATCAGCCAGGAATCTGTGAACCCTTTTGATGAGTATTCACCCCTCCAGAAGGGGAGAAGTGGTCCCCATAAACACTGACCCCTGGGCAGTGCTAGACAATTTGAAAGCTGTGATTGGCCCCTGTGAAGAAGGGGAAAGGACAAGAAACCACTTTTATAGAACCTGAATTTCTCAGGCTAAAAATGTTGACTCCAAGAAGGAAGTCAGCTTCAAGAAGGAGTTGGACTTCAAGAGGGAAGTCAGCTTCAAGAAGAAGGTTGGCTAAAGGAAGAAAGTCAGCCTCAGGAATCACCTTCAACTCAAATTATTGTCTTGACCTGTCCCTTGGAGGGAACTTGGGTGAGCGGATAACTGGCTTTCCCTTCCTGTCTTCTGGAGAGAGTTTAATTCTGGTTGAAGGTCAACAAGTCCTGGATGAGTCGAGCAGGGGAGCAATATTTAGTTAGATACACTAATATCTTCTCTACCCTTTTGTATTTCTCTACTTTCACTCTTTCCACCTCTTTTGTAAATAAAAGCAATTAAAGGTCATTTTGACTTGGAGCAATAATACTTTGAATTGGTGACCAACATATTATTTATAATTTTCATATATTTTAGTCAACCATTAAAATTTAATTTTTACAATTTTGGATTCCCTTTCACAAGTGTAAACTCAAAAAGAACAAAGAATTCCCTTACAACACTCCCTAGCTGTGTGACCCTGGGCAAGTCACTTGACCCCCATTGCCTACCAGTACCACCTTCTGCCCTAGAGCCAATACACAGAAATAGTATTTTATTCTATTTCTAATCCTAGATGCTTATGGTGTAAAATAGGGAAATCAATTGTTTCTTCTAAACATTACTTTCTCATCTCTAAAATGGTGGTGATAATGCTCAAGGTACCCATGGAAAAGGACTGCTCTCGAAATCAAATGATACAACATATATAAAGTAATTTGCAGATCTTAAGATCTTAAACTACCCAGGAGAGGTAGTTTAGGGATAGTAGCTGGAAGGCTGGCTGGCTGAAAATTGGGCTGACCTGAATTCAAGTCCTACCTCTCAAATACCTGGATGTGGGATCCTGGACAACTAAATCACTTTGTGGTAGTTACAGCAATTCTCTAAAAGCAGAAGCAGCAGAGCTTGTCTGATTATACCTGAGTAGAGGGGATTTCTTCATCAGACATGCCATATGCCCCTAAATTCATAACTCTACTCTCACCTAAAATGTCCTTTGCAAGTATCAGCTATTAGTAGTAGTGATAGAAACAATAACAATTAATAATAACAATTCATAGTCTCTGCCCTTAAAGGGGTTATAATGACAGATACGGTATATTCCTTAAAGGAGAAATTATAAAATGAGTCAGATTAGTGTTGTAGAAGCATGTTCAAATTTTTACTCAACAGCCAAGGGCAACTAAGTGGTTCAGTGGATAGAGCACCAGACCTGAAGTCAAGACAGTGCTGAGTTCAAATCTGCCTCAGACACTTCCCAGCTGTGTGACACTCAGCAAATCATTTATCCTCACCCTGACTAAGTTTCCTCAACTATCAAACAGTGATAATAGCACCCACCTCCCCAGATTATTGTGAGGAGGTATTAAGTAATATTTGAAATATTGCAAATTAACTGGAATATAAGTAAAGAACTTTATAGACTTTACGAATTAATTATATGTAAAATCCTTTCTAAATCCTACAAATCATAACATAATTATATATGAAGTCCTTTATTAACACTATAAATTATAAATAATAGTAATGTATATGCATAATGTTTTTTAAACTTTAAAAATAACATAATTATAACTTGTGTAAAGTGCTCTGCAACCCCCCAAAATTACTTTTAAATATAAAGTGCTTTGTAAAAATTATAAATTCTAATGTAATTCTAATATATATGTAAAGTGCTTTGCAAACCCTATAAATAATAATTTTAATAAATGGATCACTTGCTTTGTAAACCTTATAAATTATAAGATAATTATATGTAGTATCTTGCAAACTCTATACATTATAAATATTTGTAATATATGTAATGTGCTTTGTAAACTTTGTAAATTATATTATCATTGTAACATATATAAAGCACCATGAAAACCCTATTAGCAATCACTTTAATATATGAAGGGCTTTGTACAAATTACAAATTGTAATGTAATTATAATATATGTAAAGTGCTTTGCAAACTCTAAACATAAAAAATAATTTTAATATATGTAGTATTTTGCAAACTCTATACATTATAAAAATTGTAATATATGCAAAGTACTTTGTAAATTTTGTAAATTATATAATTGTAACATATATAAAATGCTATGCAAACATTATACATTATGAATAATTGCAATATAGAAAGCACTTTGTAAATTTTACAAATTATAATGTGTCTCTCATATGTAAAGTGCTTTGCAAACGTCCTGAATTATAAATAATTTAATATATGTAAAGTGTTTTGTAAACTTTATAAATCATATAGTAATTATAACATATGCAAAGTACTTTGTAAATTTTGTAAATTATATAATTGTAACATATATAAAATGCTATGCAAACATTATACATTAATATTATCTAATACTAACCTAGTCTAGGGATTTTATCAAGGAAAGGGAAAAAAGGAATTAAATAATGAACAGGTACAAATTTCAAACATATACAAAAGCATAACAGGCAAATAACATGAAGACCAAAAGATAAACACAACTTCTATACAAACATTAAAGTCATAAATACTACTCTTATCAACTAATACAGACAATTCTACTACTGTTGATTAATATTATAATATATATTATATACTGTTGATTAATATTATTATAGAAAGCACTTTGTAAATTTTACAAATTATAATGTGTCTCTCATATGTAAAGTGCTTTGCAAACGTCATGAATTATAAATAATTTAATATATGTAAAGTGCTTTGTAAACTTTATAAATCATATAGTAATTATAACATATGAAAAATACTTTACAAACCTTATAAATTATAATTTTTATATGCAAAGTGCTTTGCAAACCTTATAATGTAAAAGTAATTGTGTAATTTTTATAAAATGCTTTGCAAACCATAAAGTGCTACCTAAATTCTAGCTCTTCTTATTAAATAGTGATGACTTTTTAAAAGACCCTAAGCACCTCTCCTTGCCTTAGCGTATGCCTTTTTGTTTTCTCTTGCTTCAGCAACAACCAGATGCCCAATCTGGGGGACCAGTGGTCCCCTCTAGACATTTCGCTATTTATTACTTCCTCCTGCCCACCTTCCCACCCTACTCCTACTCCCAGGCATCTAAAATTTCCCTTTGACAGCTGCTGTATAAAAATTTCTCTCTCTAACTTCACAGTGGGACAGTCTCACAAAGAAATTATCTTCCAACTGGCCAATTTGTCTCATAAAACTCTGAATACTCTATTCTGCCAATCAGAGAATGAATTTCATTCTTCAACAATATGGACGAAGGAATTCCAACCTTGGGCTAAGGAGAGATGTGGGTTCTGTTCCCCATTCTGATATTTTTGAGCTATTTGTGTCATTTAGAACAGTTAAGTGAAAATTTCTTAATCTCGGATGGATATGTTAACAGCTAGGTGGTGCCATAGTGCCCAGAGCCTGGAGTTGGGAAGACTCATCTTCCTGAGTTCAAATCTAGCTTCAGACATTTACTGGGCAAGTCACCTGCCTCAGTTTTCTTGTCTTTAAAATGAAAGGGGAAAAAAAAAAAGAAAGAAATAGCTAAACCACTCCAGAATCTTTACTAAGAAAACCTCAAATATGGTCATGAAGAGTTGGACATGACTGAAACTACTAAACAACAAACCTCAGTTTCCTCATCTATAAAACAGAAATAATAATACTTATAGTATATATATACATATATATGAAGAAAAAAGCCCTTTTCCATATGACCAGTAGACAAATACTAGCATGCCATGCCTTCCTCCTCTTTAAACCTTCAAGGACTGGTGATTCTGTCAGTGTAGAGCCTCCCTCCACTCATATAGATCATCTCTAACTTGGTAGAAATGGTCTTGAGAGTTTCTATGACATGAAAATTTAATCATTTTCCAACTGTTGGGATGACTGAACCTCCACAAACCTAGCTAATCAGGCCCTTGGGCAACAGACACACAAGACATTCCAAATCGGTAAGACCTTCAGACTGAATTATAATGCCTAGACTTTACGTAGCACATAAAAGTGTTGCAAAGAACTTTATATATCTCTTTTGGTCCTCCCAAAAGCCAGTTAGGTTTTATTATTATTATTCCCATTTTACAGATGAGGAAAATGAGGCAGAAAGTAGTTAAGCAACTTATTCAGGATCATCCTGCTAGTAAATGAGAACTATAAGTGTGTATGTATCATGGAACCCATGGAACCTCTTGGGTATGTATCATGTAACCTATGGAAATCCTCCCCGATAGATGGTGTATAAAATACCCAGAGCCCCTTCTCTCAGAGCCCAGAACTTTGAGGAAAGATCCTGTCTGGGTCTGCATATGCATCTGTAATAATAAATCTTCCTTTCTTACTTTGGAGTGACAATTGTGGATTCCTCTTGCCTGTCTAAACAGAAAATTCTGTAACACTAGTACCTCTAGAAATAAATTTTATATGAACTATAATAGGGAAGCGTGTGATGGATTAAGCAATAAAGTATAATCTAGGACTTGAAGGTCCTGAGTTTGAATCCCAACCCTAATACTGGCCCACACTAACCTACCTACTCACATGTAGACAACAAGCATTGGCAGCCTCTTCTCCCCTACAGAGAATACTGGGGCTCAGAATGATGTCAATCAGATACTGGCATTTGGTAGAGATTTATCATCATACTTCCCCAAATGATGATGTCACTCAGTAAGGATTTGTACAAAGGTCTCTTGTGGAAAGCCATTCCCGAACCCTCAATCCTCAGGATTCTTCTTTCCTTAAGAAGCAGCTAAAGGGGCAGCTGGGCGGCTCAGTGGATTGAGAGCCAGTTCTAGAGATAGGAGGTCCTGGGTTCAAATCCAGCCTCAGACACTTCCCAACTCTCTGAGCCTGGTAAATCACTTAACCTCTGTTGCCTAGTGTGTAACTAGAATTTTGTACCCTTGAACTCCATTTCCCAGCACCCCACTCTCCTCCTGTCATTACGTGCTGACTTAGGCAGGAAATAAATTCCAGGTAGTTCTGCCTTTTGCTCTCTTCTCTTCCTGTGATGGCAGCTGAGGATGTGGGGTTTTTGAGCAGGTAGAAAAGCTTGGGAATGTGTTTTTATTTTGTTAGATAATTATCTTTTTATTCCTTTACTTCAGGTTATTAATAAAATTCTTATAAGATATAATACTTGGAGTATTGTGTATAGTTTTTAACCTTACACTAACCTTTGCTACTCTTATGTGTTGGAACCAAGACACAGTATTGGTTCTGAGATGGGAGGTAAAGGTTTGGGGGGGAAGAAGGAAGCAGCTGATAGTACAATGGACAGAGTGCTGAATCCGGAGTCTGGAAAACCCAAATTGAAATCTGACCTTAGACACTATCTGTGTCACCCTGGACAAGTCATTGTTTTTTTGTTTGCCTCAGTCAGCTCAACTGTAAAATGAGGATAATAAGAGCACCTACCTCGCAGAATTGTTATGAAGATCAAGTGAGATTGTTTAAAGTACTCAGCACAGTGCCTGGCATGTAGTAGTTATTCTATAAATGTTCCCTGCCCATCTCATTCCATAGGTACTAAAATTGGTTGATGATCCATATTCTCTCTCTCTTTTATATAGTATCACATATTGCAAGTTGGAAGGGATCTTAAAAGCCACCTAGCCCAAGCTCCCCCCATTTTACAGATAAGGAAACTGAGTCCCAGGGAGGGTGATTTGCCCAAGAACCAAATAAGTAGTGAAACCGCAGAATGTGAACCCAGGTCTACTGGCTCCAAATTCCACATTCTTTCCATTGCACATTCTAGGCACCATTTGTGAGTCACACAGATATGGCGGCTCATTTGGACCTCTCCAATCTCAGTGGGTCATTACCTCCAACTTTCTTCATCCAACTAAAGAACTGAGGCTCATGACCACAGATTCATAAGTCCGTCTCAGAGAAAGATGTCCTTGCCCTTGGGTCATTGTCTCTGAAGGGGTAAGACCAGGAGAAGAGATCCAACCCATAGAGAGGCCCAGGGCAATGAAGCCCAATAGAAGATGCCTCTCTTGTGCTTCTCCCCAGTCCTGTAACACAACTGCAGCCACAGAAATTTCCATTCACCACCTGATTGACCAGAACTAGTCACAGAGCATCTTCCCTAACTCCAAAGTCTCTCCAAGGCACTTCCATTACATGTCTTCCCCTACCCCAAAGCAATATTCCATCTTCTTCTACTTGGGGAATTAAATCAGTTGAGCAAGCTGATATACTCTGTGCAGGCATAAAAGGACAGGCCTTATGGGTGAGTCCCCTGTTATACCTTTTGTCATTTGTTGCTTTGTTGATTAGCTGTGTCTGACTCTTCATGACCCCATTTAAAGTTTTATTGCTAAAGATCCTGGAGGGATTTGCCATTTCAGTCTCCAGCTCATTTTACAAATGAGAAAAAGTGAGGCAAACAGGGTTAAGTGACTTGCCCAGGGTCACTCAGCTAGCAAATATCTGAAACCAGATTTGAACCCAGGTCCTCCTGACTTCAAGGCTGGTGTTCTACTCATTGCACCACCTCTCTGCCCTCTTTATGTCATATACTTATCTATATTTCATAGGATTCTAGATTTAGGCTTGTAAAGATCCTAATCCTTCACTTTCCAGATTAAAAAAACTGGGAATCAGAAAGTGACTTGTCCAAGGTCACACAGCTAGTGCATGAATCCATATTCCAAATCCAGGTCTTCCTAAAAAAACAGTTAATGCCTTATCTATGACACCACTTTGCCAATCAAAGAATCACAGCAGCTGCAAGGGGCCTTAACAGCCTTCTAGTACTTGTCAACAAGTGCTTACCAATGGCTCAAATGGCTTAATTCATTCTTTCTGAGAGTGGCCTCCCCCTTAAACAAATTATGACTATTTTCCAAATGACAGTAATTTCCCCCCTGTTCTCAGTTTATACCAAAATTGAGCTCTGCTTCAGAAGTGAGCTTCAAAGTATAATTCCATTCAACTATCTCTGAAGAGCTATCCACGACATTGCCAAAGGCAATGTGAGCCTATATTTGAAGGCTCCATAGCATGTTTTCTCTGCCTTCCAAATTCCAGGGAAAAAAGAGTCACTGTGAATGTCAAAATCCATCTCTTTGGATTAGAGCTCTTCCCACAGATCAGCCCTTAAGTGATTAACTCGGTTAATGAAACATGAACTATCCCAGGCCTTTGCCTTCATTTCCTCACGTCTCTTCTTCAGGGTAATCTGGATAGGAACTCTAAGGTTATTGGGAGGTATGATGGCCATACAGATTACACACAAGAGCAGAACGGCACAGTCCCCAAGCCTGGCAGCTAACAACCTGCAGAACGATCCCAATTAAAAATAAAATAATGTAATCGATTCAATTCAACACACATATGTTGAGCACCTACTATGTGCCAGGCTCTCTACTGGCCACTGCAGATACAAAGGCAAAGAGAGGTGTTTAGTTATATTTGAGGAAACAGCACTTATCTGTGATAGATTGTGTGCATATGTGTATATGTGTAAACACATACATGTATTTGTTTTAAGTTGTTTTTTTAGTCATGTCCAACTCTTGGTGACCCCATTTGGGGTTTTCATGGCAAATATTTTGGAGTGTTTGGGCATTTACTTCTCCAGCTCATTTTATTTATTTTTTTGTTTTGTTTTTAAACCTTCACCTTCCATCTTGGAGTCAATACTGTATATTGATTCCAAGGCAGAAGAGTGGTAAGGGCTAGACAATGGGGGTTAAGTGACTTGCCCAGGGTCACACAGCTGGGAAGTGTCTGAGACCAGATTTGAACCTAGGACCTCCCATCTTTAGTCCTGGCTCTCAGTCCACTGAGCTACTCAGCTGCCCCCTCCAGCTCATTTTAAAGATGAGGAAACTGAGGCAAGAGGATGAAATGGCTTACTCAGGATCATACTGCAGCAAGTAAGTGTCTGAGGCTGTATTTGAACTCAAGCCTATTCTGAATCTAGGTCCAGCATTCTATCCACTGAGCCACCTATCTGCCTCCTAGCAAACAAAAGTTAAGTGACTTGTTCAAAATCACATAGCTAGTAAATGCCTGATGCTGAATTTGAATTCAAGTCATCCTGACTTGAGGTCCAGAGCTCAAGCCACTGTGACACATAGCTGTCATGGTTGGGAGGGAGGGAGGGAAGAAGGGAAGTAAGTATGTAGGTAAGTAGGTATGTGGATGGATGGATAGATGGATGGATGGATGGATGGATGGATGGATGGATGGATGGATGGATGGATGGATGGATGGATATAGAGAGAGATAGACAGAAAGATGGATAGATGGACGAATGGATTATTGGATGGATGGGCAGATGGATAGACAGACAACTATAGGTAGATACTAAAATGGGGGGAGAGAGCTAGCCAGATAGACATAAATACACACATATAAACACATGAATATTGACGATCTGTCTTCAAGAAACCTCCAGATGGACACTTGTCCCAGACTGAACAATAAAGCCTCAAGTAGCTTTCAATCATCCAAACCAGAACTCAGCTAATGATAAGTCAAGACATAATTACTTGTCCAATCACCATAACCTCTGGCTATTTAATATCTAGGCAGCTCCCAGCCATGCTTATTCAATGGCCAGGGCTTTGGTTCCCAAGCTATAAGCACCTCACATTCTATATTTCACTGGAAATCCCAGGATGGTGTTCTTATGTATCTTCCCAGATGAATCTGTCTTCCTCAATTAAAGATCCTTAATAGAACTACTTTGATAGTTCTGTGTTCTTCAGGTTAACAATATATAAACAAAACACATATAGAGAGACATATTTGTCTATAAGAATGTATGGACATGTGTGTCTATATGTCCATAAACACATGTATGTACACAGACACATATACAGCATATATCAAACACAGGGGTAGGGGTAGGGATTGGACCTGTGCTTTCATTGTGCAAGGATTTCTTTTATGAGAAAACGGTCCCTATCAATTTCGGTTAGCACCTTCACTTTTTGATTTATAGCCTTATATTTTTATTTTTATATTATTTATAGAGAGATCTAAAAAACAATGAGAAGGTAAACGCTTAACCCAGGTCACACAGCTGGGACATATGAGAGGTAAGATTTGAACTCAGGCATTACTGGCCCCAAGGCAAGCCCTTTCTTTGTTCACCAGACTATGCTTTCAACAAACTCCATAAAGATTCATGACAAAGTAATCTTGGGGACGAGACAGAACACATACATGTTGGGGAACCAGGAAAGACCTTCCGTAATGTTCTAAGCATGCCAAGTGGAGAATATGAAGAAGGACACCATTCCAAGGAATAATTTAGGCAAAGGAATGAGCTGGAATGGCCATATACAAGGGAGAGAAAATACAACATAAACGGAGAGAAGGAGAGTAATGTGAGATCAATATTGGAGGAAATCTGGTCCAAAAGAAATCAGAAGGCATGAAATTCAAATCCTAGCTCTGCCGTTGGGTGTTATTAAACGAATCTCTTGACTCTTTGGAACACTTATGAAGAGAATTAGGCTAGCAAACCTCGAAGGTCCCTATGAGCTCTCAGGCTACAATCTTAGGAATTCAAAGCCAATTTCCATAAAAGACCTTGTCTGAGTTAAAAAAGAGACTTTGAGGTCATCTAGTCCATTGACTCTCTTGGTAAGTTTAGTTAACAGAGCAAGAATTAAATCTTTAATTGAAAAGATCCAAATAGGTAGAACCTATTTCTACCTGAAGGACTTTGTCCTGGCCTCTAATTATAAAATGAGCTGTTCTATGAGGAAATTATATTGAACCTGAATTTTCTTCCCCTTAATTTCTACCCATTGATGAGATTTTGGTAACTGCATTTTCCATCAATAGTTCTGCTTAGTTTCAACTCCATGGGGATCCCTTGGGTAGCCCTCTCCCCTAATTCCTTCCCTTTTCTGCTTCCTTTTGTATGTTGTCTTCCCTCTATAGATTGTAAGCTCCTAGGGGGCAAGAAACTATCTTCCTTTTTCTTATTTGTAAGACTAGTACTTAGCAGAGTACCTGGCACATTACTGAATTGAAATATTTTATAGAATTTTGGTCCTTGACAGTCACACATCCTCCTCCATGTGACAGCCCTTCAGAGAAATGTAGTTAACACTTATAGTGCTTCAAAAATTATAAAACATTTAACATACATTGGCTCATTTGTTTCTCAAACATTTCCATAAGTTAGCTATGACAGAAATTTTTATCCCCATTTTACAGATGAAGAAACTGATGCTCAGTGAGATAAATGGATTTGCCCAGTGTCAGATAGCTTACAGCAGAGGTAGGATTCAAATCCAGATGTCCCTAAATCAAATGCTCTTAAGTCCATGCTGGCTCTCTCAAGGTTGCAATCGCATTGCCCCCAATCCAAAATCTTCACTCTTCAAGTTAACCATTATTCTGGTATTCTGAATCAGACAATCAGTTATTCAATAAGTATTTACTGAGCACCTATCATGTGCCATGCATTGTGTTGGGTGGTGGGGATACAAAGACAAAGAATGAAATAATTCCTACTTAAAAGGAGGTTTCATTCTCTTGGGAGAGACAGGTCCATATGTAAGTGTTTTTGGAATAAATTGAAAGAAAATAAACACAAATAATCAAAAGGCATCTGACAGAATCAGGAAAGGCATAATAGATTAACAAAACCTAGACCTAAAAGGGCAAAAATCCCAAAGCCAA
This sequence comes from Monodelphis domestica, assembly GCF_027887165.1. Taxonomy (NCBI): domain Eukaryota; kingdom Metazoa; phylum Chordata; class Mammalia; order Didelphimorphia; family Didelphidae; genus Monodelphis; species Monodelphis domestica. The sequence goes on along the minus strand of NC_077229.1, from coordinate 50,462,709 downwards.
AGGGCCAACTCTGCCAAGATCACAAACTCAAAGAAAACTAGAAACCCAGGTAATGGGATCAATTTTTATTCTAGGCAGAAAATCACAAGTTGTTTACTTAAAAAAAAAAAAAAACCTCAGTGAAAAAAGTGTAATCTGAGACCTCGAATAAAATATACTTCCAATGCCTGAGCTGAGTAGAAGAGGCCGTTGGTGTCCAAAGGCTATGCCAGCAATTTTTAAGCAAGCTGCAAGCAAACAGACATACCTCATTTTATTGTGCCTCTTTTTATTGATATTGTATTTTTTTTTTTACAAATTGAAGGTTTGTGGCAACCCTTCATCGTGCAAGTTTATCGGAACCATTTTTCCAACAGCATATGCTCGTGTTGGTCTGTGTCACATTTTTGTAATTCTCTCAATATCTCAAACTTTTCATTATTATATCTCTTATGGTGATTTGTGATCAGTGATCTTTGATGTTACTATCATTGTAAGACAGCAAACTTAATCAATAAATGATGTGTGTTCTGACTGCTCTACCAACCAGCCAATTCCCATCTCTCTCTGTCTCCCTCTGTTTCTCTCTCTCTCTGTTTCTCTCTCTCTCTCTCTCTCTCTCTCTCTCTCTCTCTCTGTCTCTCTCTGTCTGTCTCTCTCTGTCTGTCTCTCTGTCTCTATCTCTCTCTCCCCCTCCCTCCCTCCATCCTTCCCTTTCTCTCTCTCTTTGTCTGCCTCTGTCCCTCTTTTTCTGTCTCTGTCTCTCTATCTCTCTGTCTCTGTCTCCCTCCGACCCTTCCTCTCTCTCCCTACCTCCCACCCTTCCTCTCTCTCTCCCTCCCTCTCTCCCTTCCTCTTTCTCTCTCTCTCTCTCTTTCTCTTTCTCTTTCTCTTTCTCTTTCTCTTTCTCTCTCTCTTCCTCTCTCTCTCCCTCCCTCTCTCCCTTCCTCTTTCTCTCTCTCTCTCTTTCTCTTTCTCTTTCTCTTTCTCTTTCTCTTTCTCTCTCTCTTCCTCTCTCTCTCCCTTCCTCTTTCTCTTTCTCTCTTTCTCTCTCTCTCTCTCTCTCTCTCTCTCTCTCTCTCTCTCTCTCTCTCTCTCTCTCTCTCTCTCTCTCTCTCTCTCTCTCTCTCATAACCCCATTCCTTGAGACACAACAATGCTGAAGAATAGTACATAAACTGACTTGGTAAAGCATTGACAGGGTTTGAGAAGATTGACTCTAATTTTGAAAAAAGTTCTAGTGTACACAAACTGCTATCAAACAGCATTACATGCTACAGAAAAATCTCTTGCATAAGGAGGATTCAATTGATACAGAAAACTTCCTTGTTGTCTTCCTTTAAGAAATTGCCACGGCTCCCCCAGCCTTTGGCCACCACCACTCTGATCAATCAGCAACCATCAATATTGGGGCAAGACCTTCCACCATCAAAAAGATTATGACTCGCCGAAGGTTAGATGATGATCGGCATTTTGGGGGGGCAATAAAGTATTTTAATTAAAGTCTGTACATTGGTTTAATAGAAATACCGTAGTAGAGTACAATATAGTGTAAATATATCTTTTATAGCACTGGGAAACCAAAAAAATCATGACTTGACTTTCCTGCAATATTCACTTTATTGTGGTGGTCTGGAACGGAGCTCTCAATATCGCCAACGTATGCCTATACATCTGTGTGTCTGTTACATAAGATCTTAGGAGAGACTCATCAGCAGGTTAACCAAGAGGGGGCAGGAGAGATTTTTGGGCCAAAGCACTCTCAAAGACTGTCCAAAGTGTGGGACAAAACAAAAGCTCCTTGAATTCCTGAGGCAAATCAAAGTAAGCGTGACAGGCTAAAAATTTAAAGCTACCCAAGAAGGGATTAGATCATTCAAGGGAGGCTGGCTGCTAAGGTAAACTGAGCTAAATCTCTAGCTTCTAAAGGGCAGGCATCAGGAAAGCCAACCATGGCCTCCAAATCCCTATCACTGTGCTCATTGCTGCAGTCTCTACCATTCTACAGCCCAGATGGCCATAGATGTTGTACTTTCTGCATTCATAGATCCCTAGATGAAAGCAGGAAGCACCTTCTTTCAGAGGGCATCCAGGTAAGCCCCTAATTTTACAGAGGCAGTCTAGACAATTGAAGTGTCTTGCCAACTTTGTCCACTATGTCACCTAGTTGCCCTGAGGTCAAGAAGCTTCATTTCCTGAGTTCAATACTGGCCTCAGACTATTGCGTGACTCTGGGCAAGTCACTTAATCCTGTTTGCCTCAGTTTTCTCATCTATAAAATAAACTGGAGAAGGAAATGGCAAACCATTCCAGTATCTGCCAAGAAAACCCCAATTGGAGTCACGAAGAGTTGTACACAGTTGAAACGAGTGAACAACAATATATAGATAATAAGTGTCGGAAGCAAAATTCAGACTCGAGCTCTCTGATTGCAAATCCTATATTTCCCTCACCACCGTGATGCCAACTCCCAAAGAAAGGTCTGCACTGGGTACAAAATAAAAAATGATTGTTGTTGTTATTATGATTAAATTTCCAACCATTAGTAATCATCAATAAATTGATATAACCAATTGTTAATAAAGTATTAATAAATTAATTTTTAATTATTAATAAAATAATTGATTAGATTATGAAAATCCCTGATGCCAACTCCCAAAGAAAGGTCTGCACTGAGTACAAAATAAAAACGTTATTGTTGTTGTTACTCTGATTAAATTTCTAATTATTTGTAATCATCAATAAAGTGATGTAATTAATTGTTACTAAACTGTTAATAAATTAATTGTTAATTGTTAATAAAATAATTGATTAGATTATGAAAATAATTATTATTATTACAGTATTATGACATTTTAAAGTCTGCAAAATAATTTTGTTATCGGAAGTAACGTTTCCTTTCTGAGTTCACATAGTAGATAATTATTGCTAAATACACATTTACCCTGATGCAGAAATTAGAGATAAAAAACAGATTTTATTATTACATTCAAGCATGGGTTCGGGCCTCAGAGAAAACTTGAACCATCATTAGCATTCTAACAAGACTTCTTATAGGAAAAATTACATCAGAACGACACAGAAATAATTCTTTTATATATTGCCATTTTGTACATTCCTCTCAGGCCATAAAAGTTAAAGAGAAGATAGATCCATAATTCCGTACTTCCGTCAATGTCATAAAAGTTGAGCAAACTGAGCGGAAGGGAGTCACAATGTCATATACCCCCTAATGGAAACAAACCTCATCAGACAAACAATAGAGGTAAATTAAGTCCAGTTACAGAGTAAAACATTTAGAGGATTCCCAAACAGGCTGATTGAGGGGGCAGATTTACATGTTGGTAAGGAGTCTGGGAAGGCTGAGATTCTTCTTCTGGCTTCTTAGCTAAGGAATGGTTAAGTCTCTAAGTAAATTTTCCCATCTTGTAGGACAGGTTTTGATCAGGTGGGCTTAATGTTGATCAAAATTTGAAGGAGGAATAAAAGAAAATCAAAAATCCCCATTATGTGGTACATCCTTTATCTCATTTGAGTTTCACAACAACAATGAGGGATCAATATTAAAAGTATTGCTACTTCTCTTGATTTGTTCATTTCCTTTATGTAGATTATTCACAGATAACTCTACAGAGAGATCTACAGTCATCTAGAGAGAAAGAGAGAGAGAGAGATCTAAACGTATCCAGCCCTGGTCTTCCTCCATAAGTCCCACATCATTAGCTGAGGCAATGAGGTAGTGTGGTGAATAGACTGCTGGGCTGAGAATTAGGAAGACCTGAGTTCATTTCTATCTTTCAGACTCTCTGTATGACTGTGGGCAAGTCACTTTACCTCTGTCTGCCTTGGTTTCCTCATCTATAAATTTGAGTAATAATAGTACCTACCTCTTGTTATAAGAATTAAAAGAGACATTTATAAAGCACTTAACAGATCACTTGACACTAAGTAGGAGCTTAGAAAAAGGGGACAAGAGCAAACACTTATTAAGCTTTGTTAATTAATAAGATTATGCACAATTAATAAGCTTACATGTTATAATTATTTTTTATATTTTATTAATTATTTTATATACTATATTATATTTTACATTAATTATATTATATACTATCAACATATATTATCAATAATCTTATACTAACATCATTTCTATAGTATATGTTTAATAGTAATGATATTAATAAAACCATTAATAAATTTATTGCATATTTATTTATCTATTGAGCTTTATTGAGCCCCATATATGTTCATTCCCTTCCCCTTCTGTATAAATCATCTTTCAACTACTTTGCCTAGGTATATAATACATACATACATCCTCTGATAAAACATTAATTGCTTGAGGATAGGAACTGTTTTGTTTTTATCTTTTTATCTCCAGTACCAACATAATGCTTGACACACAGTAGGTGATTTATTGATTGATTACTATTATAATGACTTTACAGGTTATAATTTTAAAAAAAACTACGGTCCCACAGGTAGCATGGTTTCTCCAGGCTTATACAGTTTCAAAGTTTTAGAAGCTTCATTCAAACTCATGTAAGAATTGAATTAATGTTTCTACCCAGATATATATTTTATTAGGTTTATTAGAAAGGGTAAACAATCATAGTTTTAAATCTCATCATTCCTCTAAGTAACCTGACCACAATTTGCCTAGCCTACCAGTCCCTTCCTCTTTCCCCCTTACCTGCCTGCTCTGTTCCCCTGTTCATTCAAAAACCAAAAGCCCTGAAAGGTCTTGCCCCCTCACTTTTATTGATGATGGCATGTACTGATGCCAAACCTGGAGTAACTGTGAGGAATGTTGATGGACAGGTCAAGCTACTCAGGAGGGGGAGGGGATAAGATCCCCTCAGCACACTCCCATCTTGCAGATTTCAGTATTCCAACCCCTACTCCTCTATGTAATATATCTACAAAATATGTACATTTAATTGGACAGAAAGCTTTCAACAGAGCCCCGAGTTAATAGTATTATTAGGTGTTGTTTCTGTCCTTTTCTTAAATCAGTGGAGTCATATTAACTTAACAAGGAGCAGTGATCCATGTCTGGGGTTACTAGAATTTTACAACATGCCACCCTGATGAATGGACTCCAGATGTGCTCATCGAGAAGCCTCCTTGGCCTTACAGTTGTTTAAAGCCCAACTCAATGTAACACGACTGGATTCTCAGAGACATCTCACTTTACCTGTGTTAGTCTGGCTCAAAAGATGGGTGGGTAGGTGTGTGTGTGGGGGGGGGAAAACAGCAGCTATAGTCCCATCCAGCCACTCACACCTTTTCCTTCAAGTGTCTGCACAAAACAAGTATTCAAGAAACATTGTCTGACAGGGGCAGCTGGGTACCTCAGTGGATTGAGAGTCAGACCTAGACGGGAGCTCCTAGGTTCAAATCTGGCCTCAGACACTTCTTAGCTGTGTGACCCTAGGCAAGTCACTTAAGCTCATTGCCTAGCCCTTACCACTCTTCTGCCTTGGAGCCAATTGGCTCCAAGACAGACGGTAAGGGTTTAATTAAAAAAAAAAAGAAAGAAACATTTTCTGAATAAATGAATGAATGACCCTTTCTTTAATTCAAATCTCAACTCAAATATCAATTCTCCTTAACCCTAGGCAATGCTACTTAATACAGGTGCATCTTTAGACAAGCTGTTTCATTTCCCTGGGCTTCACTTTCCTCATATATAAAATAAGTAGGATTGGACAACGCAGCCTCCAAGTCAACCAGTCAATAAGCATTTATTAAATGCCTACTGTGCCAGGGATTATGCTAAGTGCCGGTGATATTTAAAAAAAAAAAAGCAAAAGACATTAAGATCCTGTATCATCCTATGATTGTATTTTTTTTTTATTTTAAACCCCTACCTTTTATCTTAGAATCAATAATTGGTATTGATTCCAAAGCAGAAGAGAGGTAAGGGCTAGGCAATGGGGGTCAAGTGACTTGCCCAGGGTCACACAGTTGAGAAGTGTCTGAAGTCAGATTTGAACCCAGGACCTCTCATCTCTAGGCCTGACTCTCAATCACACTGAGCCACCCAGCTGCCCATCCATCCTATGATTTTATAAGGAACTCCACCTCATTGGCCCCAGTTTACTTATCTGTAAAATGAAAGAGTTTAAACTAGATGATTTCCAAGAGCTTTTCCTGCTTTGGAGCTATGAGCCTATTCTCCTTTGTGACTGAGTCATTTTAGTCATGTCTGACTCTTCAAGACCCCATTTGGGATTTTTTGGGTAAAGATACTGGAGTGATTTTACCATTTCCTCCTCCAACTCATTTCACAGATGAGTGAGGCCAATGGGATTAAGTGATTTGCCCAGGGTCACACAATTAAGAAGTGTCTGAGGCTAGATTTGAATTCAGGTCTTCTTGATTCCAGGTCCAGGGCCCTATCTGTTGTGCCACCTAACTGCCTAGGACTCATAGTATCACATAATTTCCCAAGGACTCGGTTTTCTAATAGGCAAAAGAAGAAATTGGATTATGTAATCACTAAGGTCCTTTCCACATCAAAAACTATGATCCTAGAATCACTAAATAAATATCCTCTGTGAGAATGGTGGGGGGGGTTAGGGGGAGCCAATGAGAAGAGATGGGAGGGGCAGAGACAGAGACAGAAAATTAGGTTAAATTTGTTGAATACTTTTTGAAATATGACAGCTAATCATGCACCTATTCATATTTTAGGCTCACAAGAATCCTGTGAGATACACAGGATTTATATTAATATATTTCTAATCAGGGTAGAGAGAGTAGAATTTGTGGCTCTTATCTGAATAGTATGGAGAATTCTTAGTGTGAAGTCTTCCACTGATACTAATCATGAATATCTTTAAAATTTATACTCTAGTACCTAGAAAGTGAAAGAGTCCTGCAAGGTCCAGTTAATTTAGAGGTTGATTTGAACACAGGTCTTTGGTATTCTAAGGCAAGATCTTTAACTGCTATATCACACTACACCTTTTATTTTTTTAAAACATTATTTTATTTGGTCATTTTCAAACATTATTCATTAGAAACAAAGAACATTTTCTTTTTCTCCCCTCCCCCCACCCCTCCCAATGGCAATGCGTGATTCCTCTGTGGATCACATGTGTCCTCAGTCCAAACTCTTTTCCACGTTGTTGGTATTTTCATTAAGGTGTTAATTTCGAGTCTCTCCTCAGTCATATCCCCTCAACCCCTGTAGTCAAGCTGTTGCCTTTCCTCGGTGTTTTTACTCCCCCCCCCCATTTGTCCTCTGCTTGAGGATAGTGTTTTTTTTCTCATAGATCTCTGCAGATTGTTCAGGAACATTGCATTGCCACTAATGGAGAAGTCCATTACATTCGATTGTACCACAGTGTATTAGTCTCTGTGTACAATGTTCTCCTGGTTCTGCTCCTCTCGCTCTGCATCACTTCCTGGAGGTTGTTCCAGACTCCATGGAATTCCTCCACTTTATTATTCCTTTGAGCACAATAGTATTCCATCACCAACATATACCACAGTTTGTTCAGCCATTCCCCAATTGATGGGCATCCCCTCATTTTCCAATTTTTGGCCACCACAAAGAGCGCAGCTATGAATATTCTTGTACAAGTCTTTTTCCTTATTATCTCTTTGGGGTACAAACCCAGCAGTGCTATGGCTGGATCAAAGGGCAGACAGTCTTTTATCACCCTTTGGGCATAGTTCCAAATTGCCCTCCAGAATGGCTGGATCAATTCACAACTCCACCAGCAATGAATTAATGTCCCCACTTTGCCACAACCCCTCCAGCATTCATTACTTTCCTTTGCTGACATGTTAGCCAATCTGCTAGGTGTGAGGTGATACCTCAGGGTTGTTTTGATTTGCATCTCTCTGATTATAAGAGATTTAGAATACTTCTTCATGTGCTTATTAATAGTATTGATTTCTTTGGCTGAAAATTGCCTATTCATGTCCTTTGCCCATTTATCAATTGGAGAATGGCTTCATTTTTTGTGCAATTGATTTAGCTCTTTGTAAATTTTGAGTAATTAGACCTTTGTCAGAGGTTTTTGTTATGAAGATTGTTTCCCAATTTGTTGCTTCCCTTCTCATTTTGGTTACATTGGTTTTGTTTGTATAAAAACCTTTTAATTTGATGTAATCAAAATTATTTATTTTATATTTTGTGACTCTTTCTATGCCTTGCTTGGTTTTAAAGTCTTTCCCTTCCCACAGGTCTGACATGTATACTATTCTGTGTTTACCTAGTTTACTTATAGTTTCTTTCTTTATGTTCAAGTCATTCACCCATTCTGAGTTAATCTTGGTGTAGGGTGTGAGGGGTGATCCAAACCTAATCTCTCTCACACTGTCTTCCAGTTTTCCCAGCAGTTTTTTTGTCAAATACTGGATTTTTGTCCCAAAAGCTGGGGTCTTTGGGTTTGTCGTGGACTATTTTGCTGAGGTCAATTACCCCAAGTCTATTCCACTGATCCTCCTTTCTGTCTCTTAGCCAGTACCAAATTGTTTTGATGACCGCTGCTTTATAATATAGTTTGAGATCTGGGGCTGCAAGGCCACCTTCCTTTTTATTTTTTTCATTAGTTCCCTGGATATCCTTGATCCTTTGTTCTTCCAAATTAACTTTGTTATGTTTTTTTTTTTCTAATTCAGTAAAATTTTTTTTGGAAGTTCAATGGGTATAGCACCAAATATATAGATAAGTTTGGGTAGGATGGGAATTTTTATTATATTGGCTCATCCTACCCATGAGCAGTTCATGTTTTTCCAATTGCTAAAGTGTAGTTTTAGTTGTGTGGAGAGTGTTTTGTAGTTGTGTTCATATAGTTTCTGTGTTTGTCTCGGGAGATAGATTCCTAAGTATTTTATTTTGTCTAAGGTGATTTTGAATGGGATTTCTCTTTCTAATTCTTGCTGCTGAGATGTGTTGAAAATATATGGAAATGCTGATGATTTATGCAGGTTTATTTTCTTGCAACTTTGCTAAAGTTGTTGATTATTTTGACTAGCTTTTTGTTTGATTCTCTAGGATTCTTTAAATAGACTATCATATCATCCGCAAAGAGTGATAACTTTGTCTCCTCATTGCCTATTTTAATGCCTTTAATTTCTTTTTCTTCTCTAATTGCTACTGCTAGTGTTTCTAGTACAATGTTAAATAATAGAGGTGATAATGGGCATCCTTGTTTCACTCCTGATCTTATTGGGAATGCATCTAGTTTATCCCCATTGCAGATGATGTTAGCTGATGGTTTAAGATATATACTGTTTATTATTTATCTATTACTATGCTTTCTAGTGTTTTTTAATAGGAATTGGTGTTTTATTTTATCAAAGGCTTTTTCTGTGTCTATTGAGATAACCATATGATTTTTGTTGGTTTGCTTGTTGATATGGTCAATTATGAGGATGGTTTTCCTAATATTGAACCAGCTTTGCATCCCTGGTATAAATCCTCCTTGATCATAGTGAATGACACTCCTGATCACTTGCTGAAATCTTTTTTCTAGTGTCCTGTTTAAGATTTTTGCATCTATGTTCATTAGGGAGATTGGTTTATAGTTTTCTTTCTACGTTTTTGACCTGCCTGGCTTTGGAATCAGTACCATATTTGTGTCACAAAAGGAATTTGGTAGAACTCCCTCTTTGCTTATTATGTCAAATAGTTTGTATAGTATTGGGATTAGCTGTTCTTTGAATGTTTGATAGAATTCACTTGTGAATCCATCAGGCCCTGGGGATTTTTTTTAGGGAGCTCTTTGATGGCCTGTTGGATTTCTTTTTCTGATATGGGATTATTTAAGAATTCTATTTCTTCTTCTGTTAGTCTAGGCAATTTGTATTTTTGTAAGTATTCATCCATATTGCCTAGATTGGCATATTTATTGCCATATAATTGGGCAAAGAAGTTTTTTATGATTGCCTTAATTTCCTCTTCACCGGAGGTGCTGTCCCCCTTTTCACCTTTAATACTGTTAATTTGCTTTTCTTCTCTCCTTTTTTAAATTAGATTGACCAGTACTTTGTCTATTTTTTTTGTTTTTTCAAAGTACCAGCTTGTTCAATAGTTCTATTACTTTCGATTTTATTAATTTGTCCCTTAATTTTTAGGATTTCTAATTTGGTTTTCTTCTGGGGGGGGTTAATTTGTTCTCTTTCAAGGTTTTTGATTTGCATGTCCAATTCATTGATCTCTGCCCTCCCTAATTTGTTAATATATGCACTCAAGGATATGAATTTTCCTCTGAGTACTGCTTTGGCTGCATCCCATAAGGTTGGAAAGGATGTCTCGCCATTGTCATTTTCTTCAATTAAATTATTAATTGTTTCTATGATTTGTTCTCTGACTAACCAATTTTGGAGCATCATATTATTTAATTTTCAATTGATTTTTGATTTTGCTCTCCTTGTACGCTTACTGATCATTATTTTTATTGCCTTATGATCTGAAAAGGTTGCATTAATTATTTCTGCTTTTCTGCATTTATATGCCATGTTTTTATAACCTAGTATATGGTCAATCTTTGTGAATGTGCCATGTGCTACGGAAAAGAAGGTGTGTTCCTTTTTGTCCCTATTTATTTTTCTCCATATATCTATTAACTCTAATTTTTCTAGGATTTCATTCACTTCTTTTACCTCTTTTTTATTCATTTTTTTATTTGATTTGTCTAAATTTGATAGTGGTTGGTTCAGATCTCCCACTAGTATGGTTTTATTAGCTATTTCCTCCTTCAATTCTCCTAGTTTCTCCATTAGAAATTTGGGTGCTATCCCATTTGGTGCATACATGTTGATTAGTGATATTTCCTCATTGTCTATACTCCCTTTTATTAGGATGTATTTACCTTCCGTATCCCTTTTACTTCAGTCTATTTTTGCTTTGGCTTTGTCAGATATCATGATTTCTACTCCTGCCTTCGTCCTGTCAGTTGAGGCCCAATAGGTCTTACTCCAACTTTTGATTCTGACCTTGTGAGTATCTACCTGCCTCATGTGTGTTTCTTGAAGACAACATATGGTGTGGTTTTGGCTTCTAATCCACTCTGCTATTTGGTTATGTTTTATGGGTGAGTTCATCCCATTCACATTCACTGTTATGATTGTCATTTGTGAATTCCCCAGCATTTTGATATCCTTCCCTAATTCTGACCTTTCTTCTTTTGCTATAATTTTTAAACCAGTGGTTTTCTTTAAATCAGTCCCTCTAGTCCCCTCCCTTGTTATGCTTCCCTTTCTGGCCCCTCTCTTTTTGTTCCCTTCCCCTCCCCCCTCTCCTTCCCTCCATTTTTGTACTCCTTCCCTCCCAGCCCCCCTTAGTTTTCCCTTCTCCCTTATCCTGTTGAATAAGATAGAATTCACGATCCCAGTGGATCTAGATGTTCTTCCCTCTCAGAGTTGATTTCACTGAGAGTAAGGTTTAAGTAATAACAATGAGCACTCTTTTCCTCTCCTTCTTATAAGAGAATTCTTCCCCTCCCCTTCCTGTGTTTATCTTTGTGTGACAAAGATTATTCTATTTAATTTATTTCTATTTCTTCAAGTATATCTTAGTACCATCATTTCTCCCCCTCCCTTTTTCTTTCTTTTTGTTTTTTCCCCTCCAAATCATGTTAATGCCCCGATCTTTCCCTATGAGTGATTCTTCTGATTACTGTATTAATGCATACCATTTTTGAAAGTTACATATAACATTTCCCCCATGTGTTAGTATATATGTTTGATCTAATTGTAGCCCTTATAGAAGAGAGTTTGAATTAAAGGAAAAAAAACACTTTTCTCCTTTTCCCTTTCTTTTATATTTACCTTTTCATGTTTCTCTTGCTCTTTGTGTTTGGATGTCAAATGTTCCACTTAGTTCTGGTCTTTTCTTTGCAAATACTTGGAAATCTCCTATTTTGTTGAATGCCCATACTTTCCCCTGGAAGTATATAGTCAGTTTAAATGGGTAGCTGATTCTTGGTTGAAGACCCAGTTCTCTTGCCTTTCTGAATATTGTGTTCCAGGCTTTGCAGTCTCTTAGCGTGTTTGCTGCTAGGTCTTGTGTGATCCTTATGGGGGCTCCTCTTTCTCTTCTTAGCTTCTATTAAGATTTCTCCTTAGCTTTGAAGCTCTTGAATTTGGCGATTACATTCCTGGGGGTTGTCTTTTGGGGATTTAGTATAGAGGGTGTTCTATGAACCCTTTCTGTTTCTATTTTGCCCCCTTGCTTGAGAACATCAGGGCACTTTTCTTCTATGATTTCTTGTAGTATGGAATCAAGATTTTTGTTTATCTCTGGTTTTTCAGGTAGACCAATGATTCTCAAGTTGTCTCTCCTTCCTTTGTTTTCCTGGTCCATCACCTTGTCAGTGAGATATTTTGTTTTCTTATAATTCGTTAATTTTTTTACTTTGCTTTATTAATTCTTGCTGATATGCAATATCATTGTCTTCCAGTTGCTTAATTCTGATCTTTATGGACTGATTTTGCTTTTCAGTTTGGTCTGCCCTTCTGTTTGAGGCTTCCAGCTCTCTCTCCAATTTTGAGTTCTTGTCTGTCAGGCTGTTGACCTCTTTCTGAATTTTTTCCCATTTTTCCTGCCAGAAGGTTTCCGTCTTTTGGATAAGCTCCATTTTGAGTTCTTCCAGAGCTTGTGGATAATTTCCATTGGGGGGGGGTATGTTTTGATTTTGTTTGAATTTTATCATCTTTTTCCTCTGTAGCCTGGGTTTTCCCTCCATAAAAGTTTTCAATAGTTACTTTTTTCCCCTTTCTTCTTGGAGGGTTGATCTTGGGCACTATTTTTGGTGGTTTTCCCTTTCCTTTTTGGTCAGAGGTCTGGGTGTTATGGGCAGGTTTTCTGTGGATTTAAGTGGCGATGTTTTTTACCTCAGGCTGGTTCTTCCCTGACTCTGCAGTTTGTTAGTGCACTGGCCGGCCCCTGTGCTCTGTGGTCTCTTCTCTCCTCTGTGCAGGAGTCTCCTGTAATACCGCTCTGAGGGGTGGTTCCCTGGTAGCCTCTGTCAGTTTCCAAGGACCCTGGCATGCCCCCCCTCACTACAGTGAGGAACGGAGCTTTGGCCTCAGGCAGTTTCTACAATTTCTAGGGTCTCCACAGTGTTTGCAGTTTGCAAGGGCCCCTGCTGTCTGCGCATTCTCCAGTGCGTAGGGTTCTCCAGTGAAACCACCCTGAGGGGAAGTTCCCTGGCAGTCCTTGTTAGATCCCAAGGACCCTTGTTTGCCCCCCCAGATAGAGACGCTCCTCATTCACTCACTGTCTCTGGTGAGAGTGTTGGTCCCTACTCTGGTTCCGTGGGGGAGGTAGGGGAGGGCAGCTCAGTTCACGTTTTTGTGCACGCTTTTTCTCCTCCTTATAGTGTGGAAATATTCAAACCCCATGTACCTTTGTTGCTATGGCCTTCTGGAGAGTCCCTCCATTCTTCCAAGGATGATTTTTATGCTCTTTTGAGGTAGTCTATTTCGTTCAGTGCCGGGGGAGAGGAAGCGATTCGTGTTTAGATTGCAGCCATGTTTACCCAGAAGTCCCCCACACTACTCCTTTTAAAACAGGAAACTGAACCTTGGAAAAGTAATCTCTCACTGTCTCCATTTCTGTCTGTCTCTCTTCTACCCACCCCCAAGCCTGTACCTGCAATATAATAATTACTTAATATTCATTTCCTTCCTGCCTTTTCTCCTTTCCTCCTTTCTTCTCTCTTTTCTTCCTTCCCTCTTTCCTAGCCTTCCTTCTATCCTTCCTTCAACTCTCCCTACCATTTCCCTTCCCTTCTTTCTCTCTTCCTTGCTCCTTTCTTTCCTCCTTCCTTACTTCCTCCCTTTTCCTTCCTTCCTTCCCTCCCTCTACCACTTTGAAGATCTCTAAACAATGATTATGTGACCACTTGTCAGGTATGATGCATCAGGAGTTCTTTTTAAAGTATAAATGAGACTAAATGGCATCTGAGGTCCCTTTCAGTTCTGAGATTCTGTGATTCTATAAAAAATAAAATAAAATAAAAGGAGGATTTCCATTCTCCTCTTAGAGGAGACAGCATCAGAATTATACAAAGTATCATCAACATGGATGAAGGACATCTGAATCTCATTTCTATTCTTGAACAAATAAATGCTCCAGCAGATAGAGTACTGGCCTTGGAGGCAGAAGATTTGGGTTCAAATTCTATCTCTAGCCTTTAATATCTATGTGGCCTTGGACAAATCACAACTTCTCCAGGCCTCAATTCCTTCATTTGTAAAATATGTATATGAGTATAGATAATTACTATAGTTCCTTTCTGGCTCTAGGACCCTCCAGAATAGTTGGACCAGTTCACAGTTGCACCAACAAGGCATTAATGTCCCTGCTTTCCCAGATCCCCTCTAATACTTATCAATTTCCTTTTCTGTCATGCTAGCCAGCCTGATGGGAATGAGATGGTACCTCCAAGTTGTTTTAATTTACATTTCTCTAATTACTAGTGATTTAGAGCATTTTTAATATGACTATTTATAGTTTTGATTTCTTCTCCTGAAATCTGCCTGTTCATATCCTTTAACCATTTATCAATTAGATTCTGGGATGCTCTGAACTTAAAGACAGATTCTAGCTCTAAATTCTTGAATGATTTGATTTTTTTCAGGAAAACATTCAAAAATATATAAATCGGGTTTGCCAGTCAATAGAGTATGGCAGTGTTTTGTCCTTAACCATGCAAAAGCCAGGACCCAAGGCTACGAGCAGGGCATGGAGAGTGTAAAGCTGAATATCCATCAATCTAGATTTTCTACTTTATTGCTAAACTTTCAGGGACTCAAAAAAAAAAAGCAGCAGCAACACTTGTTAGCTTATGAAGAAAGCCAAGTATTTTATATTCTTCAAATGCGGCCCCGGAGGGTATTAGGACTTGTTTATCTGGTAAAAACCCCCAGCATATGGTGCCAGCCAGCTTCTCACATCAGGCCTAGTCGAGAACACTGAACTTGCTCAAAGAAAACAGTGTTAATTGGGTGCCAGGGGCACTAAGGCTGCTGTGACAAGCTTAGGGGGAGGGGCTTTGTACAGAAATTAGCCACATAAAAGGAGAACAGGTTGGCAGGAGAAGCACAAGTTCTGGTGGCGGAATAAGAGTTCTGAAGTGTCGGATTTTTCAAACTTCCTTAGAACCTAATGAGCGAATCATAGACTTAAAGCTAAAAAGGGCCTTTTGAGACCATCTAATTCAGTCCCCTCATTTTGCAGATGAGGAAAAAAAGAGCTAGGATGGTGAGGATTGGGGGATTGTCGATTTAAAGCTAGAAGGGACCTAATAGGCCAACCCTCTCATTTTACAGCTGAAGAAACTGAGGCTGACAAACATTGGGATTGCACGATCCTGGGAAAAAAGGTTGATGGACTCTTATGGGAGCCCCTCATTTTACAAATGAAGAAACTGAGGCCCACAGACACTGGGATTGTAGGATTCTAAGACAAGAGGTAGATGGGAACTCACAGGTACTCTAGTTTGAGCCCCTCATTTTACAAATGAAGAAACTGAGGCCCACAGACACTGAGATTGTAGGATTCTAAGACAAGAGGTAGGTGGGAACTCACAGGTACTCTAGTTTGAGCCCCTTGTTTTACAAATGAAGAAACTGAGGCCCACAGACACTAGGATTGTAGGATCCTAGGACAAGAGATGAATGAACTTTCACAAATCCTCTAGTCTGATTCTCCTCTTTTTTCAGATGAAGAAAATGGTGCCCAAAGACATTAGAATCATAGAATCCTAGGACAAAAATGGGGATGGTCCTCAAGAAATCATCATTTTATAGATGAAAAAACTAAGACTTAGAGATATTAGAATCAGAGGAATATAGAAGGAGAGCTAGAAGTGATCTCTGAGAATGTGTCATTCAATTCTATCATTTTACACTTGAGGAAACTGAGGCCTGGAGAAGTCAAATGACTTAGCAAAGTCATAAATAGCAGAATTGGATTTGAATTCCAGGCTCCAATCACTGGCTCCTAGATGTAGAGCATGTTTCTGAGGTCACCTATTATCCAAACCCTCCTCTTACAAATGAGAAATCTGAGGCCCAAGGACCTCCCCAAGGACCAAAGGAAGTAATGAAGTAGGATGTGGGTTCTCAGACCTCTTTCCCTCACTCTTTCCACTCTAATATCACTTTTAAAAGAAGATCAACAACCATGAAATGTTCATTTAAAAAAATATGTTTTGAGCCTAAGAAGAAACTCTCAGAATTTAGTCAAACAAAAAGGTGGAAACAAAACAAAGTCCACCTCTTCTATCACAAAACTAGAGCATGGGCCAGGCACACTTCCAAGGGACAACACTAATAAAGCCTGGCACCCTTATCATCCAGACTTTTAATTGGGTCCAACTCTGTGACTCCATTTGGGTTTTTCTTGACAAAGATACTGGAGGGGGTTGCTATTTTCTTATCCAGCTCATTTTACAGATGAAGAAACTGAGGCAAAGAGAGTTAAATGACTTGCCCAGGATCACCGGGGCTTATAGTCAGGAAGACTTCTTTTTGAGTCCTGCCTCAGTCACTTACTAGCTGTGTGACTCTGGGAAAGTCACTAAAACCTGTTTGTCTCAACAAACAAACAAAAAATGTAAAATCAGTGTGTTTATGGTTTTATTTGGGGGTTTTAGTTATATATGAGTGCTCTTATAACAATGACCAATATAGAAGTATGATTTGCATGATAATAAAAAGAAAAAAAATTTAAATACAAATTATGTGGTTGTATGAAATACATACCAGAGAAAAGAGACTAGAAGCCAGGAGTTCTAGTAGGAATCAATTGAAACAGTTTATGGAAAAAAAACTGATGAATTACTGAACCCAGACAATGGATGCCTGAGTGGCAAGATGGGGGCAAATGTGAGAAAGGTTGGGCAAGTGGAATCAACAAGATGTAGCAAATAATCATATATGGAGTTGAGGAGCAGAAAGTTGATGCTAAGGGCTCCAATATCCATTTTGCACATGGATAAAAGGAACCCAGAACGACGCCATGGTTCTGAGCTCTCTGCCAACTATGCTATGGTTCAAAGTTCTCCAGTAAATGAGTAAGCAAAAATAGGCCACAGGGGTTAACCCACAATTCCCCTAAATACCAACCCATAACTCTACATGATCTGTTTATTCTAACAAGCCTACAAAGTGTAAGAACCACCTTTTGTCTCTTACAAATACAATTAGGTACCTGACCCTCCCCTCTTTCACAACAGGGCCCAAAATAGAACCAGAGTAATCATTTATAATATATGGACGCCCCTTCTGGGAGGCCCTTGGGTCCCTTCTTCAGAGTAGCCAGTAAATTCAACCTGGAACAAAAGAGGCCACATCCACAATTAAATACCACAGCTGGAATACCTGACTAAATCATCTCACAAGCAAAAAAGAAGGTGGGGTGGGGAGAATTAAATTGAGAGGGAGAGAGAGAAAGGGAGGGGGGAGAGAGAGGAACAGAGAAAGGGAAGGGGGAGAGAGAGAGAGAGAGAGAGAGAGAGAGAGAGAGAGAGAGAGAGAGAGAGAGAGAGAGAGAGAGAGAGAGAGAGAGAAAGGGAGGGAAGGAAGGAAGGAGGAAGAGAGGGAGGGGTAGGGAGGGAGGGGGGAAGAAATGGGGAAAGGGAGGGGGAGAGATAGATTGATTTTTGGTACTTTGTCTGGTTTTTCACACATCTAATATGCCTCCCAAACCAGCCAGGTCTCCATTCATCCATTGAAAATAACATTTAGCAGGTTCAATAAACAGCAGACAGAAAATCCCCCAGGAAACTCCACTACTGGACACCTATAGGGTATCCTGATTCAGTAAGTATTTATTAAATGCCAACTATTCAACAAGTATTTATTGAAGGCTTGCTATGGAATCAGGAGCCAGGTGATACTTAAGGCAGAGGGACCAACCAGTAAGCTACTGAAATACTCCAGAGGTGAGGTGATGAGGGCCTGTATAAAGATGGCAGTTATGTGAGAGAAGGAGCTTATATGAGAGTTATCAGAAGGTAGAAATAATAGGACTTGGCAAAAAACTGAATATGTGAGGTAAGGGAAAGTGGAGAGTTGAAGATGATGCCAAAGTCTGTGAGCTTGGCTGGCCGGGAGTATGGTAGTGCCCTTGATAATATAGCAATGTTCAGAAGAAGGGAAGAGTTTTGGGGGAAAGATAATGAACTCTGTTTGGAGCATACTGCGTTTAAAATGTCTACAGAATATCCAATCCAGTTTGATATGCCCAAGAGACAGTTGGAGATGCAAATCTAGAGCTTAGAATAGAATTAGGACTGCATAAGTAGATTTGAAAATTATCAGTGGTATAAAAATTATTTTTGTTTATTTTTATTCCCCAAATATATTTTAAAATTGACAAATAAAAAAACAAAAAAGTAAAAGTAGATTGGCAAATGTCTGAGTGTAAAATAGATTTCCTTTAGTTACATTTAGCCAGATGACATTTCTTTAAGACACAGATCTCTTATTGAGTTCAATTGAACATGCTCAAAAATTCAGTCCCACTGGAAAAATGGGAAATTGGGAAAAGATAAGTCAGCATTTAAAGTTTGATCAAAGTTGATAACAGTGGTATAAATATCCATGTTCATTACAAACATTAATTTCCACTGCATTTGATTGAAAGGGACCCAAGGATGTAGGACTAGAAGAAGTAAACAGAGACGGTAATTGAATGTGTGAGAGCTGATGAAGTCACCAAATGAAAAAAGATGAAAGTGAAGACAGTCCATGACAAACCCTTCAAGAAAACCTATTAGTTGGTATAACCTAGATGAAGACCCAATGAAGGAAACTGAAGGGCAAAAAGATAGAGAATCAGAAGAAAGCAGTCATGAAAACTTAGAGAAGAGACAGTATCCAAGAGAAGATGGTGTTAGTGACAAAGACTTCCAAGTGGTCAAGAAGGATGAGGTTTAAAAAAAGGCCATTTTATTGAGGAGAGAGAGAGAGAGAGAGAGAGAGAGAGAGAGAGAGAGAGAGAGAGAGAGAGAGAGAGAGAGAGAGAGAGAGAGAAGGAGGAAAGAGGGAGGAGAGACAGAGACAGAGAGACAGACAGAGAGAGAGAAAGAGAATGAACTGTTGTTCATGTTCAGTCTTTTCTGTTGTATCCTCTTTGTGATCTCATTTGGGGTTTTCTTAGCAAAGATATTGAATTGGTTTGCCATTTCCTCCTCCAGATAGACAGACAGACAGAGAGATGGGATGATAGGGAGGATGGTGACTGAAAAGTTTGGCAGATACATGGACATATTACATTTTACTGGGGTGATACAAAAAATACACAAGGAATAAAAACTTGCCTTGCTTTATGGTAAGAACAAATGTCAATGTCAACCACTATAACCTTTCCCATTGTACTTCTATAATTTTTCGTTTCACATTCTACAATTTGAATGAGCTATTGACCAATACATGATATTCCATTTCTCATCTCCAAGTCATTGTACAGGTGGTCCCTCATTCCAAAAAGTGGACTTATTCCTGACATCTGGTCATATCATCCCTTGTTTTCTTAGAAGTCTGGGTGCCTTTTGTCATCTTCTTAATTTTTCTGCACCCTATAGAAAATCTTTTATATATACTTTGTATATGCTTATTCAAGTACTCCTTTTCTCCCCCCCCCCCCACCCCTAGTAAAATGCAAATGCCTAGAAGGCAGGGAATGTTTTGTCTTTGTCTTTTTGTTCTCAGGAACTGTTACATTATAGGCACTAAATAAATATTTGTGGAATTGAACCACACTGAACCTCAAGCATATACATTATTACTATTTCTGTCTAGCCCTTGGGAAAGTGTAGAAATGGACAGATATGTCATGATCAAAGCACCAGGAGTCTCTGTGAAACCTGACTTAGCGCCTTCCTGGAACACCAATTTATTTCCTGACTAGATAACGCTTGGGACAAAAGAAATACCTTAAAAGCAAATGCACTCAGGAGAAATGACGAAACTCGATAAATATCTTTCATCATCCAATATATGCGGCTTATCAGCTGTCAGATGAAGAGCCTGGAAGCTACATGTACCAGGGCATAGAGGCTTCCCAGCCACTTCATTGATCATGGCATCATATTTATATGCTGGATAAATATACCAATGGGGAGGGAAGAAGGAGAAGGGAGGTAATTTGTCATAGTCAATTTTACATCCTGAGGCTCTTCTCTGAAAATGTCAGCTCTGCCAACACCATCCATTCTATGGCTTGTGTTCTTTTCCTCCTTCTCTTCTTCCTCCAGGCTTAGGGATTTGAGGTGCCTTGTGCAGGGATGGTGAGGTTCTCTGTGACAATGACAACACTATCTTCCTTACAAATTTCTCTGCACAATGATTCACTGACCTCAAATTCTTCACTGAGGGGATGTTCTGGTTGCCACCGATGGCCCTTTTTCTCTTTCCCACTCTTTGCTGTCAACATAACTCAGAGCCTGTGACATTTTAACTCTTGTTCTCTCTGGTTTAATTTCCTGTTTCAACCCCAAATGTTCCTATTTACTTTTGTCAGTATCATCCTTTGAGCACAGGAAATGTGTTGTTTTATTTACTCTATGTCCTCTTCCCACATCGATGAGATCACAGTTCCATTGAAGTATTGAAGGCTGCCTCTTTCTAAAATCCTTTTACTGCTATCAAGCTTTCCCTTTGCTCACTCTTTATTTATTTATTTCTCTATTTTGGTTCCAGCTCTTCTCTTCCCCTACTTCCCACCTTCTAAATGCTGGCAAAATTTTATCCTCAGTCAGATTAACTTAATTGCACAGGTTCTTAAATCTCTTGATAACCATATTTTAATGTGGTTTCCTTTTATATATTTTATTTTTTGCATTTTGAGAAAGATTTACCAGAGAGTCACAAAGGTCCATAAGACACACCAAAACAAACTTCCAACATCTCTTTATTGTGGTTGCTGCCACCTTTTATCCTTCTTTTCGGTCTAGTCTCTCCCTTCTCTAATTTATCTTCTACCTAGCCTGCAAAACTGATTTTCCTAAAATGAAAGTGTAACAGTGTTACTCCTCTGCTCAACAAGCTCCAGTTGCTCCCTATTACCTCCAAGATCCAATATGAACTCCTTAGTTTGGCACCAAAGCTCCTTCACAACCTGGCTCCAACCTAGTTTACCACCTTAATGCACAATATTCCCCTCCAACATGCACTGCAGTCTAGCCAGACTGTGGCTCAAACCCAAGAATCCGTCCCTACCTCCAACCTTTGCCCTGGTTATTTCAAATGTCTAGAATGCACTCCCTCTTGCACCTGCCTGATTCCCTTCTTCCAAATGTGCTCCACTGTTTCATCTCCCCTAACATGTAATGAGCACAGCACTCCAGAGAGGATGTGACCAGGGCAGAGCATGATAGGACTGTCACTCCCTAGCCTTCGATGTGATATCTTTTAGTTCATCTCACGATTTTATTTGCTGCCATATGACACAATTGACACATTGAGCTTATGCTCCACTAGAAAGTGAACTACTGCCCAGGCATACCCTGTTCCCTGTCAGTCTTAAACTGAAAAAGCTTCAAATTGATGTCAAAGTGTAAAATTTGATGTTTATCTCTATTAAATTTCATCATCATAGATTTCGCCTATTTTCTTAACCTATCTAGATTTTTTTCTTTGTCTATAAATTCTTTTCTTAGGTTGAACTTAGCAAACAAAACCTGGGGCGGGAGGGGACATTTGACAAGAAACTGTGACTCTTCACTGTGTATTACTTGTTTTCCTTTTTAAATATATAATACACCAATCCCTAACTTTCAAATCTGTCTGATTCTGCAATTATGATACATCATTGAGTCAACAACAATGTGCCAGAATTTTTACATCTTTCAAAGCTAGTTTTCCTTATCATGTTCGTAACCATACAAATTGTTCTCCTGGTTCTTCTTACTTCACTCCTCATCAGTTCATACAAGACTTTCCACTTTTTTCATTTTTTTCATTCTTTTTCATTCTTTTTTCATTTTTCATTTCATTTTCATTTCATTCATTTTTCATTCTTTTTTTCCATTCCTTTCATATTTCTTCTGGGGCAGTCACCTTCCATTCCATTCATGTGCCACAGTTCATTCCACCATTCCCCATTCCCCAGTCGATGATTACTCTCTCAGTTTCCAGGTTTGATATAACAAAGAGAATTGCTTAGCTATTTTTTTACATATGGGCCCTTTATAAAAATTACTTTGACCTCTTTAAGGTATATGTCTAATAGTGGTATTGCTGGGTCATGGAATATGTAGAGTTTAGTATCTTTGAGGGTCATGGTTCCAAATTGCTTTATAGAATGGACAGAATAATTTACAGCTCTACCAACAATCTGTCTGCCTCTCTGATAACCAGCCAATGATTTTCTTTCTATTTTTCCTTATCTTTGCCAATTTGCTGGTTATGAGGCAGACACTCAGTTACTTTAACTTGATTTTTGATCATTTTTGGTGATTTTAAGAACTTTTTTTTTCATATGGTTGCCAATAGCTTTGGGTTTCTTCTTCCTTCAGAAGCGAATTTTATGTCCTTTGACCCCTTAAATATAGAGGATGAATCTTGTTTTTATCAATATGGATCTGTTCCTTTTATATCTTAGATATGAAACTTTTATCAGAGAAACAAAGATTTTTCCCAGTTAATGTTTTCCTTTCTATTTTTAACTGTACTGGATTTATCTCTGCAAAAACATTTTAATTTTACATAATCAAAGTTGGCCAGAGTATCTTCCATGATTTTATCTTGTCCTCCTTACAAAGAAGAAGCTGCTGAAAGAATAGTTTGCTTTCTAGTGGTGCTTTATAATTGAAGCAATCTAGTTTTCCTCTGGGACTGCAAGGTGGCTTAGTGAAGAGAGCACCGGGACCTAAAGTCAAGGAGATCCTGAGTTCAAATTTGACCCCAGGCACTTACCAGCTATATGATCTTGGGCAAGTCACTTAATTCTGTTTGCCTCAGTTCCCTCATCTGTCAAATAAGCTGGAAGAGGAAATGACAAACTACTCCGTAATCTTTGCCAAGACAACTCCAAATGGGAACACAAAATGTCAGACACATCTGAACAACAAAAACAGCAAAATTTTCCGCTATTGCTTCTCTCTTTCCCTTGTCCTACCCTCAATTCAAGTTTTTATTTTTTCTTTCCTTTTAATCCCCCACTCATATTCTACACTCTGATTTGGGAGTTTGTTTTGCTTATGATTACTCCCTCCTCTATCCTGCCCAGCCCTCAAAGCCTCTCATCCCCTTTTCCTGTCCTTGTCTAGTCCCTCACTGAGCTTAATAGATTTCTACACTAAGCCCTGTGTGTGCGCATGTGCGTGTGTGTGTGTGTGTGTGTGTTCCTATGTGTATATTCAATCTTCCTTTGTATGATTAGGATGAATGTGACATTCTTGGGGATGCCCATTCCATTTACCTTTGTTATGATTAAAATTATTTTAAAGTCTAATTTGGGGGTAAAAATATCAGTTTATTCATTATATCAGTATATTATTATATCATTATATCCATGATATATCAATATATCAAATATATTTAATGGTTTAACTGATAAAGTGACACAGGTCTCCATGGCTTTCTCATGAACCAAGCTGGGTCAGGCAGCCTGATAAATAGATTTTTAGAAGCTCATTATTCAGCCCCTCCCTGGACAGTCCCAAGACATCTTTAATTTGTGATGGCTGATTAAGAGGTGGTCCATCACCCACTGGTGGACAGGTCACACGGGTCAGAGAAGAATCTTTGTCTCCTTCATTCATTCACCAAATTCTGTTAAAAAGGAAGACATTTGGGGGATTTCCAGCAGACTAGACGGTATCTCTGACCCAGATCCCAGCACAGGAACACATAATCCTCTCTAATATATAGGAATCCACATAGTATATAAAAAGCAAATTCTCACACCCCCTCCCTCTATGCTTGCATACACTTCATCTCATGGCCCCAGGATTATTGGAAATAGTTCCTTCTGTATCGGCCTGTGTTCTTTCCACTGTAGTTCCCCTTCCTTCCTACTTCTTTCTTCTCCTAAAACCATCAAAACAGAACAAAACTACCCACAGGCTTTCTGCCTGTATTATTTAACTTTTACAGTGATTCTTGAAAGGGCACGTGTTTCTTCTCCCTCATTAGAATGTAAATAATCCATCAGAATATAGTCCCATCCAAATGATCAAATGTAACTAACTACCTTTCTCTCCTTCTCTTGACTCCTGCATTTACATTTCAAAGTTTCTTTTGGAACACTGTATTCTAAGCTCTTCTTTTTTTTCTGTGGCAGCTACCAAGTCTTGTGTGATCCTGAGTGTGGTTCTTTGGTGAGTAAATTCTTTATTTTTGACTGCTGATATATATATATATGTTTTATTTGACTGGGAAGCATTACATTTTAGCTATCATGTTGCTGGGAATTTTCATTTTGTAGTTTCTTTCAGGAAGTAACTAGAAGATTCTATTTCCATCTTGCCCTCTGATTTTAATACATCTGGTCAATTTTCACTTATTATTTCTTGAAAATCGTATCCAGGCTTTCTTCGGGAAAAGGGAAGTCATGATTATCAAGTTCTCTGCTGATTCTTAATTTATCTTTTCTTGAACTCCAGTCTTGCATCACCAACTGCCTACTGTACATTTCAAACTAGATATCCTGAAGCTATCCCAAGCTCATCATGTACAAAACTGAACTGATTAACTTTTTCACCAAAACTTGTCCTGCTTCTGAATTTCCCAATTTCTAATGAAGGTGCCGTCATCCTTCCAGACACCCAGTGACAACCTCGCTGTCATCCTCAACTCCTCACTCATTCAGCATACATTTCCACTCAGTATCAAATCTTGTCATTTCTACCTCCGTGAAATACCTCACATCCAGGACTGTGCTGGAGACAAGCTCTTGAGAGCCAACTGTTAAATTTTCAGTGTGAGCATTTTTCACTCTGGGAATCTGCAAACCTACAAATGTGAACTTGATTTCTTTTTTAGTTAGTTGTCTAGACTTTAAAAAGTGATGGAGAAAAATGTTAATAATGCAAATTAAATGTGTTGTGCAGTTTTCCCCCTTTTTTATTTTTGAGAGATAATTGTTAAGCATTTACCTGCATTAACACTGCTCACATCTATCCTCTTCTCTTCCCTCTCACAGTGACCATCCTGACTTGGTCCTTAATCATCTCTTTCCTTGCAATAGCCTCTTATTTGGTCTCCTTGTCTCAAGACGAATACCATGCCAACCCATTCTCCATACATCCTCCCAGGTGATTTTCCTAAAGCAACAGTCTGATGGTGTCGCCTCCCCACAAAATGACTTTCCAGAGATCTTTCTAGGATCAAGAATAAACTCTTGGATTTAAGGTTTAAACCTCAATTGCTAAGGCAAGGACACAGAGATGGAGGGTACGTGGGAGGGATAGTGGGAAGCTCAAATTGACCTGATCATTGAGTGTATGAAAGAGAATATGTATGGTGAGGCTGGATAGGAAAGGTGAGACAAATTTGTGTTATCATGGGGTTTAAACCTCAAATATAATTGTCAAGTATACATAGCACAATTCATACTTCTCTGATACAAAGGGAAGGCCAAAAAATTTTATGTGGATTTTCCAGATCATGAAAGTATCACATCCCTAATTCCCAGGATGTGGTTACCTGCATGAAATCTTCGGTTTGGCTTTTAAAGACTTTTGTATCCTGATTCCTTCTTACCCGGATTTCTTACGCCTTCCTCATAATCTTCATTTACTCTTTTAATTAGTGATCATGGCCCCCTGATTATTCCTCATACAACACAGTCTATCTCCAAACCCCAGTTATTTTCACTGGCTCTCCTCAATACCAGGAACACTGTGGCCACTCTGGCTTCCTTCAAGATCCAATTAAAATTACCCCTTTTATAAAAACCTTTCCTGATTCCCTTTTTTGGTAGTCTTCCCTCTGTGGATTAGCTACATTTCATCCTGTTGTTCATACCTGGTTGCTGGCATGCTATATCCCCCAATAAATTATGAGCTCCTTGAGAGCAAAGACTCTCTTTCACCTTTCTTTGTCTCTATCTTTAGGGCTTAGCACAGTGGTGGGTACATAGTAAGTGCTTCCTAAATGTCTATTGACTGGCTGACTGATTCACTTTGGCAGGGTACAATTAGCATCTTCTACTTCTTATGAGATATGTGGATGTAATCATGCAGAGTCACTGTAGTCTTAGGGGATGCCTATTCCAGAACTGGGCCACCAATAACAAGGTAGCAGTTTTTATCCTGCCTAATTCCCCCACAGCTCTCTTCCCTTTCTTTCATGTTACTGGAAAGAAACAGTATTTGCTACTTTAATAGGATAGATTTGGGGAAGAGGGTCATTGTAGATAGTTGTCACTCTAGCAGAAGAGGATCCTAAGATAAACTCCTAGACAAATGCCAAAATCCTACCTCTAGAAGAGGCTCAAGGGCCACACTCCCTAAAACTACTCCTTGACTCACATACAATCTCTAAATCTATCCAGTTTATGGTGGGCAAGCTGGCATTACAGGGGCTAAATCTAGGGGGTGGCAAAACTTTCCCCTACCAATGTCCATCTATCAACCTATCCATCCATCCATCTATCCATCTACTTATTCATCTATCTATTCATCTATATATCCATCCATCTATGTATCCATCCATTTATCCATCCACCTATTCATCAATCTATTTATATATCCATCCATCTATTCATTTATCCAGCCATCTATTTATCTATCTATCTATCCATCTATCTATGTATCCATCCATTTATCCATTCACCTATTCATCCATCTATTTATATACCCAGGGGGGCAGCTGGGTGACTTAGTGGATTGAGAGCCAGGCCCAGAGGCAGGAGGTCCTAGGATCAAATCTGGCCTCAGACATTTCCTAGCTGTGTGACCCTGGCCAAGTCACCTGACGCCCATTGCCTAGTCCATACCACTCTTCCACCTTGGAACCAACACACAGTATTGATTCTAAGACAGAAGGTAAGGGTTTAAAAAAAATAATAGTAAATAAATAAATAAATAAAATATGTATATATCCATCCATCTATTCATCTATCCATCCATCTATTTATCTATCTGTCTATCCAACCACTTATTCATCCATCTATTTATCTTTCCATCCATCTATTCATTCATCCATCTAGGTATCCATCCTTTTATCCATCCACCTATCCAGCCATCCATTTACCTATCTATCCATCTACCTATTCATCCATTTATCTTTCCATCCATCTATTCATTCATCCATCTATGTATCCATCCTTTTATCCATCCACCTATCCAGCCATCCATTTACCTATCTATCCATCTACCTATTCATCCATTTATCTTTCCATCCATCTATTCATTCATCCATCTATGTATCCATCCTTT
Organism: Monodelphis domestica; assembly: GCF_027887165.1. Lineage (NCBI taxonomy): Eukaryota > Metazoa > Chordata > Mammalia > Didelphimorphia > Didelphidae > Monodelphis > Monodelphis domestica. The sequence goes on along the minus strand of NC_077229.1, from coordinate 50,435,365 downwards.
TATCCATCCACCTATCCAGCCATCCATTTACCTATTCATCCATCTATTCATCTAACCTTTCATCCATCCATCTGTCTATCTGCAATGCCCACTTTGCCTCTACCCTCATACAGCTTACCTTGCAGGAGATACTACTTTTCATTGGTCTTTCAAATTTCCCAAGGCCACTCTCTGGCCCTCAATGTCCTTTGCCCCTACATTATAAGCTACAGCAGGGCTGGTAGATGTGGACAGCAAGCGCATGGCCCTGGGAAGGAGGGAAATCTTCATTTCCTGCAAATTGATTTTCGTTTTCATGCTGTCTCTGTTTGTTTGCAGTGGGATACGAAGCTTGCCTTTTCCTCCATTTCTATTTTTTCCCCATTCTCGGCCCCATTTTTGAAGTTAAACCTGGTGAGTGCCAGGCCCATTAGACATCAGTTGCTGAAACAACTCTATTAGCCACTCATGTTTTATGCAGCCTAGAGATGGGGGCCTATTGATTTAACTTGAAAGAGCACTTTCATGGGGGAGAGAGAAAGATTGGTTTTTTCTGCAATTTGCTGCCTTTTTGTTGTATAATATCCCTTCGTCCCTGCAGGACCTATAGATTGGTAAGGGTCACCAATTTTTCAGAGCACTAATATACAATGCAGAACACGCATTCAGTCGTATTGATTCTACCAGGAGGGATATCTTCTTTAGTAGGAAAACAAAAGTTTCCTCCCTCATAGTCATGTTTCTTGCCTAGTTTTTACTGGCAAAATGGTATAATATGATTGCTGCCATCAAGTGTTTTTCTTCTCTCTTAAGATCATCATATTTCCAGACCTTAGAAATTATCTAGATCTTTCCTTGTAACCTATTCTTATAAAGCAGCTAAAAGGTATAGTGAATGACATTCCAGGACTTCAAGCCAAAAAGATCTGAGTTCAAATCCTGCCTCTGATACTTGCTTGTAGTATGATTTTTTTTTTATCTGTGGACAAATTATGTAGAAGACGTAGATAAGAGTAAAACTTACCTTCTACCATTGTGGTGAGGATTAAAGGAGCTCATTTATGTAGAGTGCTTTGCAAACCTTAAGGCACTAAGCACAGACCTGGGCTTAAGAAGGTGCTTGGTAAATAGTTGGTAAGATGAAGTTATTTATTTATTACTTATTTGAAGTTTTAAATTTATATTTATTATATTATTTATATGAAATTGTTCATTTTTATTCGATGTTTTGCTGTTGTTGTTTAGACATTTAAGTCGTGTTTGACTCTTCCTGATCCCATCTGGGGTTTTCTTGGCAAAGATATGGAATGGTTTGCCATTTCCTTCTCCAGTTGATTTGTCTAACAAAAAACCGAGGCAAATAGGGTTAAATGACTTACCCAGAGTCACACAGCTAGGAAATGTCTAAGGCTGAATTTGAACTCATGTCTTACTGATGCCAGACACTCTATCCATTGAGCCACCTAACTGTCCACCAGTATATGAAGTCAACAGTCAGAAGGCCTGGATTGAAGATTGACTCTACCATATGCTATCTTTGTGACCCTAGACAAGTCACTTAACCTTTTAGTGGTCCAGACTACTCTCCAAGACTCTACATTGTGAAGCATATCCTGATCTGCTTCAGTAAAGAGAGCTTTACCAGCAGGATTTCCCTATACCAATGAAATCACAGAATTTTCTCTCCCCCTCCACAGCTTGATCTATTTTGCAAAGGCAGAATTGGGGAAATGGGTGGATTGATGGATGTGTAGCGAGAAAGACCTCAGTTCAAATCTGGCCCCTCAGATATACTTCCTAGTTGTGTCTAAGAACCCTGAGCAAATTACCTCTGAGACTCAGTTTCTTCATCTGCAAACTGCAGATAATAGTATCTACTTACTTCACCATGTTGGGCCAGTTGGGTGGCACAGTGGATAAAACACCAAGCCTGGAGTCAGGAAGACCTCTGACCTCAGACACTTATTAGCTGTGTGACCCTGGACAAGTTATTTAACCCTGCTTGCCTCAGTTTCCTCATCTGTAAAATGAAGGTGGAGAAGGAAATAGCAAACCACTCTAGGATCTCTGCCAAGAAAACCCCAAACAGGATTATGAGGAGTCAGACACAACTGAAAGTGACTGAATACCACCACCATCTCACAGTGGTGCTACAGGGATAAAATGGGATTACGCAGGTATACATGTGTGTTTGCGCACGTGTACATAAATATGTGTGTATTCACATATATGTGCTTCTATAATGCTTAGCAAACTTTGAAATGTTACATATTGGCAGGAGCAGAAGAATGATCAAATATGAGAAAATCTGGGAAGATCTTAGCACAGTGCCTGGCACACAGTAGGCATTTAATGACTATTGTGATCACGATGAGGATGTCTGAAGGCTCTATAATTGTGTCAGTGTTGGGAACTGCCTTCGCCAAGACCAAAGAGGACTTAACTATGATTTAGCAGATTCACTCCCAGGGAGTTGCCTAAGAAGTTGTCTCACAGTCACAGGACTAAGATTTGAACTCAGGTCTTTCTGACTCCAAGAGATCTCTACCATCTCATTTTGCAAACTTAGAAAATGAAGCCCATAGCAGATGTAAACTGAGGTCATACAGCTTGCATTGAGTTTTAATTTTAATTGTATTGAAATTTATACCATGCATTATAGAATAATGTCATGGGAAGAATGCTGGATTTAGAGGCAGAGAAGTGAGTATAATTCCTGATTCTCCACGCTACATGTGTAAACATGGCAAATTGGTTCTCCCTCTGGAGGTCTCTTTCTCAGCTGTAAAGAAGGGGGCTGGATTTCACAAGCTCCAAGCTCCCCTCTAAACCTAGATCTTTGAATCTATGATTTTATGTCTCTGAATCCAAAGCTCTATCTAAATAACAACAATAATAAGTATTTATGTAGGACTTTAAGACTTACAGAGAATATTTAGATATTATCCCATTTGATCCTCATGACAACTGTGAGGCAGGTACTATTATTATGCCCATTTCACAGATGAGGAAACTGAGACAGAGAGTTGCCCATCATCAGACAGTTAGTACATGTCTGAGGCTTCCTGACTGGATCCATTGCCCGACCCATCCAGGGGCCTCATATCTCTTATCAAATTAATTAAACATTCAATAAGCACCATCTATGTGTAGAACTCAGTCCCATGCAGGTGGTGAGATACAAAAATTCAACAAGACAGAGCTCCTGCTCCTACAGAGTTGACATTCTAGTAGGGATATAGGGCACAGACAAAACAATGCATGGTACAGGCAAAATGCGCGATAAACTACATGCCCTAGTGAATAAATGGCCAGTCTTGGAGTTTGGAAAGACAGAGTTCAGGTCTCATCTGGGATCTGTCATCCCTTAATCTCTCAATGGCTCTCAGGCAACTCGCTAAGTCTGTAAATTGTGGAAGGGTTGGGTGTCTAAATTGATATAATTTGCATCCTAGGTGTTTATTCCATGAGAAGGAGGGAGGGAGGGAGGGAGGAAGGAAGGAAGGAAGGAAGGAAGGAAGGAAGGAAGGAAGGAAGGAAGGAAGGAAGGAAGGAAGGAAGGAAGGAAGGAAGGAAGGAAGGAAGGAAGGAAGGAAGGAAGGAAGGAAGGAAGGAAGGAAGGAAGGAAGGAAGGAAGGAAGGAAGGGAGGGAGGGAGGGAGGGAGGGAGGGAGGGAGGGAGGGAGGGAGGAAGGAAGGGAGGGAGGGAGGGAGGGAGGGAGGGAGGGAGGGAGGGAGGGAGGGAGGGAGGAAGGAAGGAAGGAGGGAGGGAAGGAAGGAGGGAGGGAAGGAAGGAGGGAAGGAGTGAGGGAAGGAAGGAGGGAAGGAGGGAAGGAAGGGAGGGAGGGAAGGAAGGAGGGAAGGGAAGGAGGGAGGAAGGAAGGAAGGAAGGAAGGAAGGAAGGAAGGAAGGAAGGAAGGAAGGAAGGAAGGAAGGAAGGAAGGAAGGAAGGAAGGAAGGAAGGAAGGAAGGAAGGAAGGAAGGAAGGAAGGAAGGAAGGAAGGGAAAAATGGAGGGAGGAAGGGAGGAAATGCTTAACTATGTAAGCAGAATGTTATATGAGGTTTAAGGGGAAGAAAGTTCATTAATTCCTAAATAATTAGGAAAAGCTTCCTGGGGGAGGAGGCATTTGAGCTAAGGCTTAGAAGCTAGGAAAATCTCAACATTCAGCGAGAAAAACTTGAGTATTCTGGTTTATTCGGGGGTGGTTTTTATTGCCTGCTGTTCCAAAGTGTTTCATAGGTAACAAGTCTCCATTTTTAATGAATTTTTTTCTTCCACCTTGACTACAAACTTTCTATTGGACTTTTATCCCCATTTTTCTGAATCCTTGCGAGCACGCTTTTAGAAATGGAAGAATCCATTAAGCCTTCGATGAATTCAAGGGTGTATGAAAGAAAGAGAAATCTGAAAAGCTTGACAGAAATTAAGTGTTCTTAGCAAATCCATTTCTGGAAAGCAGTAAAGAATTCTCATTTCCCCCCAATTCAGGAAAGTTCTTTGGAAAGCATTGAACTCAGTTCAACTTAGTAAGTATTCACCAAGCAACTACTGTAAGCCCAGGCTTGTGCTGGGTGCTATGGAAGATATAGGAGAAGTAGAAGAGACGGTCTCTTCATTTAAAGGACTGGGCGTCTAGTTAGGAAGAGAAGATCCCCAAAGGAAGCAATCAGAGGAGTATACAGGGCAGAATGTAATTAAGGGATATAGGAGAAATAGCCTTGAATTTAGAGTCAGAGAGTATGGGTTCAAATTGAGCCTTGTTATTTATCTATGTATTCAAGTGTAAGTCACTTCTCTCTGGGACTTACCTTCACCTGCAAAATAAATGACTAGGACAAGATCATCTCTATGATTCCTTCTACATCATCTTTTCTGTTCTAAGGCCCCTCCCAGCTCAGACATTCCCTGTTCTAAGACCCCTCTCAGCTCTGGCTTTCTTGGTTCTGCAAACTCTCTCAATTCTGACATTCTCTGTTTTAAGCCCCCCCAACTGTGATATTCCCTATTCTTAGGCACATTCCAGCTGACATTCCCTGTTCTAAAGCCTTTCCCAGGACTGACACTCTGTTCTCTGTGGCCCCTCTGAGCTGGGCTATTCTCTGTCTGAAGAGCCCTAACAAAAGAGTTAAATCCCAGAGCCTAAATGATACAACTTGTGGTCCACAGAGCAGAGTGAGGAATGTCAACCCCTTCCGTGGTCGCCTTCTTCCTCAGTCATCCCCACTGCCGAAGGACCAAGGCAAGCCAGCAGCTGTGCTCGTAGCATTCTTTAGAAGAGCTATTGTCACTAAATGGAAATATCAAGGATAACATATGGTGATTGCACAACCCCCAGGGAGAGGAGGGGGCTTGGGGGAAACAGAAGGTCTTAGCACATGGCTGTCTACTACATTTGCACAACTGTACTCAATAGGGAAATGAAATCTAGAGTGCCAACCAAATATTTACTATATGAAATACACAAAAGATGGCTGGGCGATATTTGCAATATTCAGCCTTCAACATATGTGTATATGTTGATTATATGTTGATTCATATAATTTTTATGAGTTGAACAGTTGCTGGAGATCATCTATTAGAATTTTTATATTCTCTCTTCTACAATGGCAACTCAGTGGCACAGTGGATAGAGCACTGGACCTGGAGTGAGGAAGGTCTGAGTTCAAATCCATCCTTGGACATTTACTAGTTGTATGACCCTGGGCAAGTCATTTACCCTGTTTGGCTTGGTTTCCAGCTATAAATGAGCTGAAGAAAGAAATGACAAACCACTCTAGTATCTTTGCCAAATGGGGTTGTGAAGAGTTGGACACAACCGAAATAGCACAAGAACAAAACTTCTAACCTCCTCTTTCCTGCAACACACACCCTCATTCACATCTCTAAGGATCCTCTAAGGATCCTTAAGTTCCTTCAAGACTCAAATCAGATACCGCCTCTTTCATGAAGCCTTCCCTGATCACACACACCCTTAGATGTTAATACCCCTTCTCTTTCCAAATTTCCATGTATTTACTCAGCAAGAATTTGGGGAACATGTATCAAAAAATATTCATTATAAGATAGCACAAGAGCCTGAAGGAACCTCCAAGGCCATCAAGTTATAGAAACTTAGATTACAGTTTGGAGGCCATCTAGTATAATGCCTTCATTTTAGAGAGAAGGAAACTGAGAACGAGAGATGGTCAAGTGATTGACCCAGGATCCTACAGCTAGTAGTAAAAATTAAAATAATAATAATGACAACAATAAAAACATGTTTCCAATTCTTTAAGATTTGCAAAGCTCTTTACAAATATTATCTCATTTTATCCTCATAACAGCTCTGGGAGGGAGATGCTATTATTAGCCCCATTGTACAGATGAGGAAACTGAGGCATACAGAGAATAAGTGACTTACCCAAGGTCACATAGCTCGAAGTGCCTAGTGGCCGACTTAAACATAAATCTTCCTACCTACAGGTCCAGCATTCTCTCTACTGTGCCATCCTAGTAAGTATTTAAGGCAAGATCTGAATTCAGGTCTTCCCAACTATATTCACCTAATTGTCTCAGAGCTCAGGATATTTTCCTTAAATTCTTGGAAAACTGGCATTTTCCTGGGGACTACAAATTGAGAGAATCTCTGTGTTCAAGCAAAGCCCTCCAAAAAAAGTTCATCTCACCCTTAGAAATGTCATCCAGAAACCAAGTGCTGTTCATCTCAAAGATTTTCACTTAGAACTTCAAGTGAGAGCATAAGTGATGAATTTTTTTTCTTCCCCCAACAGCAAATTAAATCTAAATGGCCATTTAGAGGATGTAACCAGAAAAGAATGAATAAATAGAGCACATGAATGGAAACTGTCATTTTCTGCTTTCTGTACATCCTACTTGACAATGGAGCTACATAGAGAGATCCCAGCTCGCTCACGGCGATGATGAGTAATCTGCATTCCCAGCTCCCTGTATAATCTTGTTCTGGTTCTCTGCAGCTCAGCTGGGATGCAGATTTGTGCTTCTTACTGCAGGCTATGTTCCATTGCGAGTGTCCATACTTTAGTCACTCTCTTCTCTCTTTCTGTCTTGATCTCTGTGTTTCTGTCTGCTTCTCTCTCTTCTTCCCTCCCTCTGTCTCTCTTGACAAATACAGGTTTCCATATATTCATGTATATATATATATATATATATACACATATATATATGCAATCTGTGTATATATGTATATATATAATGGGTGGCATAGCCGTCACTAAATGACTAATGCAGAAAAATGTTTGACATGAAAAAAGGAATCCTGATTTAGACTAATCCAAACTGAATGTTGCCAACCATTGGTCACCCAATCTCTGCTTGAAGACCTCCAACCAAAAGGAATTCACTGCCTTCCACAGTGGCCCATTAGTAGTAAGTCTGGCATCAAATCTCAATTTATTTGTTGGCAACTTCCGCCCATCACTCCTGCTTCTTCCACTGGAGTCAAATGGAACAAGTTTCCCAAAGGACAGCCCTTCAAATAATTGAAGACAGCTTTTAGGCTTCCTCTCCCCCTGCCCCAAGCCTTTGGAATTCCAGGCTAAGTATCTCTAGTCTCTTCTATCAGTCTTCAAATAGAATATTTAAGACTCTTCACCAATCTGGTTGTCATCCTTAGGATACTTTCTCTTTATCAATGTTCTTCCCAAACTATGGTACCCAGAACTAAATACAATACACCTGATGTGATCTGACAAGGGAAAGGAGTCATGGAATTAACCTCTTCTTCTTTTTGTACATTTTTTAACCTTAACCTTGATCTTCTGTGTTAGTATCAATTCTAAGTCAGAAGAGGAACAAGGGCTAGGCAACTGGGGTAAAGTGACTTGTCCAGGGTCATACAAGTAGGAAGTGTCTGAGGCCATATTTGAACCCAGGTCTTCCCAACTCCAAGCCTGCCATTCTATCCACTGAACCACCTAGCTGCCCCTAGACATTCTTTTAATATAGCTTACAATTGCATTTAGAGGCAACATAGAATGGTAGAGAGAGAGTCCACCTGAAACCCACCTAGATTCAAGTGCCACATCTTTTGCCTGCTGACTGTGCACCCTGAATGAATCACTTAAACTCCAAGTTCACTAGGCAATGGGGGTTAAGTGACTTGCCCAGGGTCACACAGCTGGGAAGTATCTGAGGCTAGATTTTAACCCAGGACCTTCCATCTCTGGGCCTGTCTCTCAATCCACTGAGCTAAGCTGCCCCCTAAAGAACCCCTCTACATCAGTCTCTATTAAATGGAAGGTGTTCGTGAGATCTCTCTAGTGATAGCCAGAGCAGCTAACCTGTGATTTCAAAGTACCAGGGAAAAAAAACTCTTTATGCCAATGCAGATTATACTAATTTATATATACAGATTTGTACTCATACAGGGGCTTTTTGTCACTTTCTAGTCTGTTTTATTTTTAATTTGTGATTTGTTTCTGCAACTCTCATTCATTTCTTTTTTTTTTAACTTTTATTTATTTGTTTGTGGCATTTAAGATACTCAGTTAACTCCCTCTGTGCTTCCTCTCTGCCCCCGCCTTAGAGAAGGCATTATTTGACAAAGAGATATATGTGTATATTAAACTATGTCTCATGTATTTCAATTTGTCAGTTCTCTCTCTCTGGAGGTAGACATACACAAGTCATTCTGCAAAGACGTTCTGTTGCTGTATAATGTTCTCTTGGTTCTGTTTATTTCACTCTCCATAACTTCATGGAGGTCTTTCTGTATTTTATTTTCTTTTTTAAACCCTTACCTTCCGTCTTGGAAGCAATACTCTGCATTGGTTCCAAGGCAGAAAAGTGGTAAGGACTAGGCAATGGGGGTCAAGTGACTTGCTCAGGGTCACATAGCTGGGAAGTGTCTGAGGCCAAATTTGAACCCAGGACCTCCCATCTCTAGGCCTGGCTTTCAATCCACTGAGCTTTTCCATATTTTTCCAAAGTTAACCTGTTCATCATTACTTACAAAATATAGTGTCTTTACATATGTATGTATATATAGAGGAAAGATCTAGCTGTTTATTATTAACTCCTACTGTTATTGTCCATGTACTAAGCCTTTAGGACAGAGAAGACACAGACACATAGTCCTTACTCTCCCCTGGGTGGCTAGGCCTTGTCCATAGCTGCTGGACATCTAAGGTTTCAAGCCCCAGGGGCATCCCACCACATCTTCCCTTAAACAAGAAGCCACAATCTTTTTTCTCCATAATTCCTATTCAATATGGTAGCAATTCAAAGGAGACAATCACCTCCCCAGGGAGAAAAGAAGTCAGCTCTCTGTCAAAAGCAGGTGCTTTTATGTCAAACAAGTTAAGGGAAGGTACTTCCAAATGACAGTGACATGCCGACGGCCTTGTCACTGGCTTCTCCTCCAATTAAGGTTCCCCTGGAGAGCATGGTTTATGTTTCGCTAAATCCAGGTGTGTGTAAATCAAGGCTGCATTCCAGTGAGCATCAAGGAGGAATTTTAAACCTGAAGACTCACCCAAAGAGTACCTGAGTCACAATCATCTGAGACACAGAGGGCATCAATTACAATTGCTCTGCCTCGCCTTCTCTGCACGCGATTATACAAATGAGTCCCATTTCTCTAATATTTAGTGTGATCCAAATGAGCTCTGTGGATCCCTATGCTGATTCCCACTCTCACGGATGAGTCGAGTCCCCATCATCCTCTGAGAGTTCTAGGAATACCTCTGAAGAGCCAAAGGTGATTCATTTCTTTGAGTTGATATTTTTAATATAGATAACATAATATAATATGTAACTGTGAAGATTAAATTAACTCTCCCCTGATTATGAAAATGAAATTAACTCTCCCTTGATTGTGTAACAGTAGAGATAGTCCTCGAATGTCATTGGTTTGAGCCCCCACCGATATGCTTTTCCAAGATAATCAGCCAAGAATCAATTTAATCTGCCATAATATCAGGTGATACAATATATCCTCCCAAAACATCTGTGACGTCCTCTCCTACCAGTACATAGAGAATCCAAGGGAAGTGGACTTAAGCATAGAAAGTATGTGGCAAAGGGGCAACACAACTCATCAGTACTGTTGGAAGTCTTTGCTCTCATCCTAGGGGAATTTCTTAGGTTCCCCTTGGGCATAGTGCCATTTCACTGGGAGTTCAGTATATCTTGGTCTTCTGATTCAGACACTCTCGCCTGCCACCATTGTCAAAGATACTGATTTAACCATCTTTCAAATCTGGGATCTTTTTTGTTTGTTTGTTTAAAAAACCCTTACCTTCTGTCTTGGAGTCAATACTGTGTATTGGCTCCAAGGCAGAAGAGTGGTAAGGGCTAGGCAATGGGGGTCAAGTGACTTGCCCAGGGTCACACAGCTGGGAAGTGTCTGAGGCCAGATTTGAACCTAGGACCTCCCGTTTCTAGGCCTGGCTCTCAATCCACTGAGCCACCCAGCTGCCCCCAAATCTGGGATCTTTTGAAACTTGCAAGATCCTCCTCTGGTCAAGCTGGGGATGGGGGCATGGTGACCCCTTCAAACTTCCCCCAAAGGAAAAAGAAAGCCACACTTGCTCCAATTTCTGGAAATCAATCTCTTTTCAATTCTCTTGATAGTTTAGGGAGGATCCCTGTGTTATGGGTTTCCTCTGTCTGGTCAAACAAGAATTTGATTCTTAAGTGACATCATTGCATTCTGTGGGACTTTTAGTCTTTAGTCTAAGCCCTGAGTTATTCATTGATTTAGACATGTTCAAACCTGGTTAAAGAATTAAAGCTAAAATTGGATAGGAGGGTTCAACTCCATCTTTACACAAGGACCTTGCAAAGGTAAGATCTGAGAGGTAGTGAAGAAAAAGGCTTTTATTCCCATTTAAGACAGGAAGAAACTGAGGATCCAGCAGCCAACTAACTATGCCAATGAGCACAAAGCTAGGAAGCACCTAGACCAGCATTTGAACCCCAAGCACAGATGCTGAAAATAGATGAGGCAGGAGAGACCAGGTTAAGGCCACGTAACATTATGTGGTCTATAGAATCATAGAGCTAAAATTGGCAAGGATGTGGCAGGTCATTTAGTTGGACCTCCTCCTTTTACAGATGAGGAAACAGAGGTCCCAGGAGGTGAAGGGACTTGCCCAATAGTACGCGGTTAATAATGGCCAGAGGTTGTTTTGAACCCAGGTTCTGAGATTCCAGATACAGTGTTCTTTCCACGTACTACATTCAATCACAGTACCGTGGCTGGAGGGGAATACCATGAAACCAGACAGGAAAGATAGATTGAAGCCACATTCTTTGTTAGAGGTTTTAAGTAGTTTGTATTTTATTCCATAAGAAATTTAAAACCATTGAAGGTTTTTTGAGAAGGGAAACAATGTGATCAAATTTCTGCATCAATGGAGTTATTTTGCCAGCAGTGAATAGGCTGCATTGCAAAGGAGAACCAGTGACTTAGTCCTCTAATTTAGCAGTTATTTTGTACCTTAACAAGACTGACAAACAGTCATCCAACTTTTGGTTGAAGCTCTCCAATGGTGGAGTTTCACAAGCTCCCAGGCAACTCTAATTTCACTTTGGCATAGTTTGAATCATTAAGAAGTTTTTAACCAAATCTGAATTTGGCTCTTCACAACTTTTATCCATTTATCTTGTTGTATGGCCTCAAGAATCAAGTCAAAAAAAAAATCTAACCCATTTTCCACATAGATAACTCTACAAATATTTGGAGATAGTTACTATATCCCCTTCTGGGTCAACTTTTCTCCAGGCTAAACTTCCCAAGTTCCTTCAGCCAATCTACATGTTGCATGAACTCAAAGTCCTTTGACATTGCCCTCAAGATTGTAAACAAACTGTCTAAAAATCTTGAGTTTCCAAAAGCAGCCTATGAGGGCATCAACTTTCTTTGGTTATAATTGGCTACAATTTACATTTGAATTAGTGTGTCAAACTAATTTAACAGTTTCCACACTCCAGATGGAGCATATATTCAGGACTTACTAGATCAATAATTCAGGAGTGGGGGAGGCAGTAATTTAATTGGGATGATATCAAATAAGTAAGCAGATTAGTTTAAGTAGGATTGTCATTTTAATTAAATTGGCTCTGCCCATCCATGAACAATTACCATTTCTCTAATTATTTAAATCTGACTTTATATAAAAAGGGTTATAGTTTTTTAATTTTTTCAATCAGCAAGCATTTATTTTCTTTCCCTTCTCCCATCCCCCGAACCCAGAAAAAGAAAAGAAAAGCCGAACCCTTGTAAGAAATATGCAAAATCAAACAAAAAATCTTCATATTGGCCATGCCAAACAAATAAGTGTGTTCATCCCTTACCTTGAGTCACTGTCACCTTTCTGTCAAGAGGAAGAAAGTGTTCTTTATCATTAGGCCTTTGGAATCATGGTGATTCAATGCTTTGACCAGGGTTATTAAGTCTCCCAAAGTTGTTTGTCTTTACCCTGTTGCTATTATTGTATAAATGTCCCTTCTGGCTATAGGAGGCCTGTCCTGGTCTCACTAATTGCTAGTACCTTCCACTTTGAGACTATTGTTGTTCAGTCACCTCTGACTACATAATCCCATAAACATTTTGCATGAGGTTTTCTTGACAAAACACTGGAGTGGTTTACCATTTCCTTCTCCAGTGTGTCCCCATTTTACAGATGAGGAATTTATGTAAATAGTGGTTAAGTAACATCCAAGGTTACACAGTTAGTAAGTGTCTGAGGTCAAAATTGAACTCAAATCTTCCTGACTCCAGGCCCATTGTTCTGTCTTCTGCACCACCTAGCTACACACTAAGATTACTTCCCTTCAATTTTGTATCTATCTTGCAGGTACCTAGTTATTTCATATCACCTCTTTCGTTACATGTGAGCTCCTTGAGAATAGTGTCCATTTCTACCTTTGTATCTCTAGTGCTCAGCACAAGACTTGGCACATAGTAAATGTTTAATAAAGGCTTGTTTACAAGACTGCCTAAAACTGAGAAGACAGATCAGGCACTTAACTTATTGCCCCTTGCCTTGTGCAGAAAGGATGAAAGATCCATGTCCCTTTGTGGAAGAATCAATAGAGAACCCATAAAAGACAAGAGGCCAAGACTATGACCATATAACAGAGAGAAAGACAGACAGACAGACAGACAGAGGGGGGTGGAGATAGCGAGACAGAGACAGAGACAGAGAGACAGAGACAGAGAGAGAGACACAGAGAGAAAGACAGGGGGAGGGAGGGGAAGAGAGAGGAAAAGAGAAAGAGAGAGAGAGACAGAAAGAGACAGAGAGAGTGAATAAGAGATTAACACTAGGCTTTCAAAACAGAATATGACACAGCAAAACAATAAACGGAAAGAGGGCATAGGATTAGGGCAGCTGGTGGCTCAGTGGATAAAGAGCCACGCCTGGACATGGGAGATTCTGGGCTGAAATCTGACCTCAAACACTTCCTAGCTGTATTACCCTGGACAAGTCACTTAACCCCTAATTGCCTGTTCCTTACCTTAGAACCTGCTGCTTTAGAACCAATCTTTTAGTATCTATTCTAAGACAGAAGATAAGGATTTTATTTTTGTATTTGCTTTTTAAAAAGAGGGTATGGGAACTTAGGGCAGAGACACAGTTGACATAACTAAACCAGAGCAAGAGTGAACAAATATATTAGCAGAAGGGATGATAGTGTGGCATCAAAACCTCACAGGGGAGGAATGGGGACAACACACCTGTTCTCCCTGATGGGTCAATGCTGTGGAAAGTTTAAACACTGGCTGGAAGGCAGCTGTGTTTAAAACAATGGCAGACTCCCCCTTCTTCCCACCTGGGAAATTTTTTCAAAAGATAATACAAATAGTTGACATTGATATAGGCCTGCTGAATTTACAAAATGCTTTGGCATACATTATCTCAGTGGTTGTGCACAACTATCTTATGAGGGCGACATTGCAGGCTTGGGGCTCCTTGGCTGATCATTGAAGAAACAGAAACTAAGGGACATTAAGGGAGCTACGTAAGGTCACAAAGCTAGCGAGTGCTGGAGGAAAGATGGGAAATCAAGCTTCTACTGACTGCAAATCTAGGGTCTTCTCCCCACCATATCACCACGCCAAGTCACAATCACAGCCATCGAGGCAAACCCTTATCTTCTCTACCAAGGTCTGACTAAGGAATGAGAGCACCAAGTGTATAAGGATAGTGATCTGCCAATGGACCTTGGGCAACTCTGTCTGCCTCACAAATCCAATTCATGAACAAGTTGAAAGACATGATCAGTGATGTCATCTTGGTCTTCTTTCGTTACAAAGGACAACCACCTACCAGTGATGATCTACTCAGAGAATTCTCTCCTTCATTTTTATTTTTTTAAAAGGGGGCGGGGTTAAGTCCTCACCTCCCATCTTTGAATCAATACTGTGTATTGGTTCCAAGGAAGAAGAGTGATAAGGGCTAGGCAATGGGGGTTAAGTGACTTGCCCAGGGTCACACAGCTGGGAAGTGTCTGAGGTCAGATTGGAACCCAGGACCTCAGTCCCCATAGACATAGCTCACAGTCCACTGAGCCACCCAGTTGCCCCTTCTATCTCCTTTTTAAAAAATTGGTCTGGACTTTGATTTTGCGAAACAAATTCATAGTCTAGTTAAGTGTCTCAGACACTGAGAGGGTAAGTAAGCCACTTGGGATCACACTACCCAGATGATTTACCAGTTTGGGAGCCAACTTAATGATGACCAATTATTAAATTTTCAGTGTGAACATTTATACCTCAGATTTTATTTCATTAATTCTAGACTTTTAAAAGTGATGGTGTGCCTAGTGCAATTATCAATAATATGGAAATAGGTCGTGATCAATGACACATGTAAAACCCAGTGGAATTGTGCATCGGCTATAGGAGGCGGTAGAGGAAGGGGAGGGAAAGAGCATGAATCTTGTAACCATGGAAAATTATTCTAAATTAATTAATTAAATAAAATGTTTCCATTTAAAAAAAAGAAAAGTGATGATGAGAGGCCAGCTAGGTGGTTCAATTGATTGAGAACCAGGCCTAGAGACAGGAGACCCTGGGTTCAAATCTAGCCTCAGACACTTCCTAGCTGTATGGCCCTGGGCAAGTCACTTAAACCCCCTGCCTAGCCCTTACCACTCTTCTGCCTTAGAACCAATATACAGTATTGATCCTAAGAAGGAAAGTTGGGATTGTTATTTTTTTAAGTGCCGAAAAAAATGTAATATTGGAGATTAAGCTTTAAAATGCATCACTAAGGGCAGCTAAGTAGCACCCTAGTTAGAGTCAGGAGGACCTGGGTTCCAATGTGGGTTCATACTTCCTATCTGTGTGACCTTGAGGCACTTATTCCCATTTGCCTAGCCCTTACCCTTCTGTTCTAGAGTTGTCACTAGGAGAGAAAGTGGTTTGTTTATTTGTTTGGTTTTTAGTATATCATGTACTGATGATTTTGTTTTCTTCTGGGGTCTTTTCTAAGACCTGGTTGTTAACCCTTTATCAACAAAACCCTGGATCTGGTCTTTCTGGCTCCTAGGATGATGCTCTATCCAGCACACCAAGCTGCCTCTCAGCAAGAGAATTTTAGCCCTCTGCATTCCCCTTTAAATTGGCCACAATCGCTCCTTTCATAAGCTAACCCCTTTCAAAGTCATTTCACTATAGTGCCTTCCCTGGATAGAAAAAAAAAGAAATCCTCTTTCTGCAACAATGCGTAATCAGAGTAGAAGAAATCAACCAAGCCTTCCAAAAATCCGGTGTGAGAAGCCATAGCCATTATCACCTCACCATCATCTGTGGTCACAATATAATACATTAATCAAATGATTACTGGCCTACAGTGTTTCAGAATTGTCCAAGTGCCACTTGAAGTTAAGACAATGGCCAGAGGAGAGAGCCTTTGACAGTTTCAACAGCTGTGACTAATATCACCTTATCAAATTTAGAGCAAACAACTCAAGAAGGACCAGAGACAAGCAATATCAAGGGTCCAAGCTGAGAACCCTGAGGGGAAAAGCAGACCCCACCAAGAGAAAGTGACTGTGATGATTACTGCTTTGTAATATAGCTTGAGATCTGGTTCTGCTAGGTCAGCTTGCTCACATTATCTTTCACTGATTTCCTCAAAATTCTTAACTTGATGTTCTTCCAAATAAATTTGTTAGTATTTTTTCTCACTCTATAAAAGAATGCTTTGGTAGTTTGGTTGGTATGGGACTGTATAAGTAAATAAATTTAGGCAGAATGATCATTTTTGTTATATTGGCTCAGCCTACTCATGAGCAATCTGATACTGGCTGAAAAAGAGTGTGGAATAGACTGGGCACACAATACCCAGTAGGTAATGACCATAGTAATCTTTTGTTTAATAAACACAAAGATCCCAGCTCTGGGGACAAAAACTCACTGTTTGACCAAAATTGCTGGGAACCTGGAGAACAGTTTAGCAGAAACTAGGAATACTAAGATAAGGTAGAAATGGGTACATGATTTAGACACAGTGGGCAATACCATAAGGAAATTAGGAAAGCATAGAATCATTTAACTCTCAGGTCTATGTGAAAGGAAGAACTTATGATCAAACAAGAGAAAGAGAGCATTACAAGACATAAAATGGCTAATTTTGATTACATTAAATTTAAATGATTTTGCACAAACAAAACCAATGCAGCCACAATTAAGTGGAAATCAGAAAACTAGAGGGAAATGTTTTACAACAAATCTCTCAAAGTTTTTCAAACATGGAGAAAACTGAGTCAAATTTATAAGAACATTAGTCATTCCTAAATTGATAAATGTTCAAAGGAGATGGATAGACAATTTTTAGAGGAAGAAATAAAAGCTATTTGCTGTCATATTTTAAAAATGCTCTCAATCACTATTGATTAGACTAGAGAAATGTGAGTTAAAACGCCTTTAAGGCCTTACATCTAACAGACTGGATAATAAGGCAAAAGGAAAATGACAAATGGTGGATGGGGTATGGGAAATTGGGGCACTAATGCACTGTTGGTGGAATTGTGAATAGTTCCAACTATTCTGAAGAGAAATTTGGAACTAATTGGCTATAAAATTATACATACCCTTTTTAACCAGAATTACCACTACCCCATCTATATCTGGAAAGAGAATTATTTTTAGAAAAGGATATTTGTACAAAAATATTTGTAACAGTTCTTTTTTATGGCAAAGAACGGGAAATTACAGTGGTGGCCATTTGGGAGGGAATGGGTATTGTAGTAGAATATTAACTGAGGAGTAGGATGATTCCAGAAAAACCTGGGAAAATATAAATGAACTGATGCAAAGTCAAGTGAGCAGAACCAGAAGAGCACTATATACAGTAATAGTAATATTGTATGATGATCAGCTGCAATAAATTAGCTATTCTCAGCAGTGCAAAGATCCAAAATAATTTTGAAGGACTTATGATGAAAAATGTTATCCACTTCTAGAGAAAGTACCGATAAGATCTGAATGCAGATCAAAGCATACTTTTTAAATTTTTATTTTTTGTGGTTTTATTCTTGTCTATTTTCTTCTGAAGCATGACTAATATGGAAATATATTTTGCATATAACTACACATATATAGCTTTATATCAAATGGCTTTCCCAATGAAGGGGGAATGGAGAAAGGGATGGAGGGAATTTGGAACACAAAATTTTTTAAAAACAAATGTTTAAAATACTCTGCATAATTGGAAAGAATAAAATATTTAAAAGGAAAAGAGCTACATGGCAGGCATTTATTGGGGCTAAATCCCTGCAGTCCAATGTGTAGGGGAGCAGGAGTGATTGATTGTGAAGGGTCTCCAAATCCATATGTGCACCAGACTTCTCATCTCTGAAGGAGGCGACAGCGACGCCAACTCATTAGAAGGCTCGAATGGTGATAAATAAACACGCATACACCTTCTGTAGACTGAATAAATAATATGTCTCACACATATGTGTGTTACTATTTTTCAAATGTATGTAGAAACTGTTGTGATTAGCAGAATGCAAATTCAGTTACAAGTGTTAACTGAATTCATAGCAGCTTTTTTTCAGAATGTATTTCCTCGATTCATATATTCATTCATTCAACAAGCACTGATTAACTGACAGGTACCAAAGGAGACCCAAAGATAAAAGCAACACCCTGCCTGCCCTCCGGGAGCTTAAATTCTATTGGAGGGAGACAACAAATAAATCCACAATCAATTCAAACTGTATTCAGAGTATCAGTCCAGTTCGGTATGATGTAGAAAGCATTGACTCCCCGTTATCTCCAGGACCAGAAATAATCTCCTCTCTTCGTTTGTCCCTGAGAGCCCTTAGTCATCTGGCCCCTTTTTGCCTCTCTGAGCTCTTATACTGGACTCCTCTTCAGTACGTAACATTCCATGCCTTTGTACTGACTGCCCCTTTAATATAATTCTGTTCTTTCTCACGTCTACCTCTTGATTGCCCAGGCATCCCTCAGCTCAAGTCCCATCTTCCACAGGAGGTTTTCTTTTTTGTTTCTGGTGGTTCCATTTGCTAATAACTTCCCTTCAAAGCCAGGCTGTCTCCCATCTAGTCTTTGCTCTCTCTTTTTTAAAAATAAAACAACCTTTACCTTCTGTCTGTCTTGGAAGCATTGTGGTATATTTGTTCCAAGGCAGAATAATGGTGAGGAATAGGCAACAGGAGATAAGTGACTTGCCCACGGTCACGCAGCTAGGTCATCTAGTCTGAACATAAATATGTACCTAGTTATTTGGACATTGTCTCCCCCATTACAATGTGAACTCCATGAAGTTGGGCACTTGTACAGCCTGTGATTAGCACAGTAAGGATACAAGGAAAGGCAAAAGAGCTCAATAAACGTTTGTTGACTGACTAGTTATTATGCTTGGAGTGCTGGGGATGGATACAAAGGCAAAAATGAAGCAAGCCTTTCAAGTGCTTTACATTCTTCTAAAGAGATTAATAACAATAATAGTGGTGATATAACACAGAACACTTTAAGGTTTACATATATGTTAACTCATTGGATTCAATGGAGGCCACCAGACTGCCAAAGAGGAGGCAAAGCAGCCTGTGTCAGAAGAATGGGGCAGGTCAAAGCCCCCAAGCCAATAAGTAAGGGGATGGAATCTGTGAGGAACTGTTACATCTCCAGCCCAGAGGTGATTGGGAGGTCCAGGGTCAAAGAAACAAGTAAGAAAAATCAAAACCAGTAAACCCCCAAACCCAACACCCAGTCCCTGCTGTTCAGGAACTTAAATGTCATTAAGGAACTTTGGTTTCCTCATTTAAAAATGGCAGGGAAAAAGGAGGAGTACGGCACGGTGGGATGGCAAGGGTGATGGACAAAGGGACTTGTATAATTGGAAATTCTTGAACCCCTAAAAATGAAATTACCCAAAATTCCTTTCTGTATTACCTAGAATCCTTTTCCCTTTTCCTGCCTCCTCATGTTTGCGTGATTGTATTTAAGTTTGCTGTGACTCCTCCCTTGCTCTCTTTTACTCACAACTGGGCTGGGTTTAGGCAATTCTTTTACTTTAGTTCTTATTAATAAATCTTACAAATATAACACTTGAGTTATTGAATGTTAATTTTAAAACTCACAGATTTCTAAGTTCCCTGCCAGTTCTCATGCTCTAACTTTAAATTTCTGACTTCCCTGCTCTTTCCACTAAGCCACAATGACTCCTAACATTGTGTCTTCCCATAAGACATCCAATGAACTGATACAGGTAGGAGTCTGGTGGCTGCTTTACGATTTCAGGGCCAATAAAATAGATAAAAGTGGGAGAATCTGAGAAGAGAAGAAGAGGACTATTTTGGAAGCATTCAAGCCTATGGGATCATCTCTGGATTATCAGTGAGACCCACATGGAGCAGGTTATCCCCCAGCACTCAGACCTGAATTCCCTAAACTTGACTCTACATCAGTGGGATCAAACTCAAATAAACGTGGAGGCCACTAAATCAAGCATAAGGATCCCTGCCAACACGTAGTGACTTGGAAAATTATATATCAATATTATCTATGTTGCATTGCATTTTTATAAATATTTCCTACTTATTTTGTAATCTGGTTCATGGAACTCCAGAGTGCTGGGAGATGGGGAGAAAAGGGGAGCATGTGTTTGATACTTTTGTTCTAACACCCTCCCTCACCTAGCACAGTACTCTGCACACATGACAACAAAGGATAAGTATTAATGAACCACAGAGGGAGGCAATATGGACCAGTAGGGGGAAAGCACCGAATTTAGAGGCAGAGGACTTGAGTTTGAATCCTGTTTCTTCCACAAGTTGTCACCTCTCTGGACCTTAATTTCCCCATCTATAAAATTTTGAGGTTGGACTAGATGGCCTCAAAGGTCCCTGCCAATTCTAAATCTCTGATCCTTTGGTCCTGCAGGCTCTCAATAGAGGTGCTCATGTGAGGACAAGAGGATGGATGAGGGAGAAGATGCACTTGGCAATATGTCTTAGAGGAAAAGAAAAGCTGAGGGTCTTGCTGCCCAGAGCTGGCATATCAAAAAGAATTCATTGCCTTATGCAGGAACAATACCAGAATGTTAGTTCTTAATTGGAGATGCCAAAGACAGAAATGAACAAACTAACGGTCTAATTAATATTGAAATCATAATCTCCCAAACAGTAACAAAAGGTTGAGAATAGCGAGTTCTGTATTCTGGCCAACAGGAAATGTATGACATATCTCCAATTAGAAAGGAACAGTAAAAGTCTAAATTGCCAGGATAAAGAAGGGCAAAATTAGGCAAGAACATCCAAATTGCTCGACAACGTGTTTTTGCAGGTCTAGCTCCTTACTGTAGGAGAAAGGGAATAAAATCCATTCCTGATGGACGAATGGCTCTGGCTTCTAGAAGATAGCATTGATAAGCCAGAAAACATTCAGCAGAGGACAGGAAGATGAAGACCACATAGATCACACCACTTCAGAGGCCCCTGCCGACTCTAAATCTCTGATCCTATGGGCCTAAGGTCCATCACCTATGGAGGTGTTCAAGTGAGGAAGAGAGGATGGATGAGGTAGAAAATGCACATGACTGAAAAGTTGAGGGTCTTTGCAGCACGGAAGGTACTAAAGATGTTGAGCTTGGAGAAGGCTTGGCGGAATGTAATCGCTGCCTTCATGTATTTGTGAGTTTAGTCAATGGGGGAGTACAGTCATGATGAATGGAGAGAGATTCTACAGGAGCTATCCCCTGAAGAAAGGGGTCAGATCCATTGCTACCCCATTAAGGTCTGAACTAGGATCATTGGGAGGAAGGCAAAATGGAACAAATTCCATTTTAACGCAGCTTCCTAACAACTACCATCCCAATATGGAAAGGGCTGCCTTGGGAGGTAGTGGGCTCTTGCTCAATGGGTTTCTTCTAGCAAAAGATGGATGTCCACTTACTGGGTATATTATGAAAGGGATGCTTCTACAGTCATGAGTTCAACTATAAGGTTATTAAGGGTTTTTTCTAGCTCTTCCATTTTGTGATACTGTGTGTTAGTCTGGTCCCATCTAATCTGACAGGTGTTTTTAAGGGACTACTATGGAGAAGGCTCTGTGTGATGGGCATGGGGCATACTAAAACAAATTGAAAAACAATCCTTGTTCTCAAGAAGTTTATACTTCATTGTCCAGGGTAAAGTTTGAAGAGTGGAAATGGGTAATAAAACATGTAAATAGAGAAAAATATATGAGATCATTTGAGAATAAAGGAGAACATTAATAAATACAGAGATCAGAAATATCATTCCCTAAAAGGTGCTGGGATCCTCCTGCTTTTCCCAATTAATGAAACAGCAATCAGAAGTTAGGGTGAACTTAAAATCACATCCCCTAGACTTATAATATTTAAGGGAACAGATAGATACAATTCTAGCCCTTTATCCCTTCTCTCTGAGGAGAGCAGTGTTGCCCACCTCCTGGCAGGAAATAATGTCTCTCCTAGACAAGGGGAGGAAGTAAGTAGATAAAGATGTCCATTCTGCCCCTCTTTGAACCATACAACTCCCTCACCCTCTATGCTATATGTGAGAGGACAACACTCTTTAATAAAATAAAAAGGATTGCAGTTGCTTTGTATCCTGATGAGCTGGCTAGGTTTATTTTCCAGGCTTAAAGAACTGATCTGTATCTGTTGTTATGAGCAGTATTCTGATTAAACAACGTAACATCCGGGTAACTGACTTGTCTGGTCTGTTTAGTGTAGATCTAGCACAGAAAATATCCCCAAAGTGGGCAGCCAAGATAGTGAAAGAAGCCCCCGTAAGTCAAACTTCTTGAGGACTGGTTGAAAAACATGAGGATTTTGAGCCTGGAGAGCTGAAGGCTTCGGGAGAGCAACGTGAGGCATGGTTTCTTCTTTCCAGGATTCTAATAGGCTTCACAGTTCTCTGACTTAAAAGAACTGCTATTCACATTAATGGCTAACACTTCCTAAATAACCTTTTAAGATATTTTTTAGTTGAAAGAACTTCTAAATACTATGAGAGTAGAGAGAAGAAAATTTGCCTAGCTAAAGAGCAGTGAGGACCAAAAGGCAATTGGTGAGCAATGGAGAGATTTCATAGGGTGTTGATGTTCCTGAATGATGACATCAAAGACTGTAGTCCAGAGTTGTGCTCTTCCTTCTCTGCTAGGTTGCTTTAAGCGAATGCCTACTCTTCCCCATACCTACTGAGTGTGTTGATGGAAGACTATAGAACCCCGAATTTATTCGTCAATTGTAATAATAATATTCTATTTTATGCACTTGCTTTAATATATGAGTTTGGGTGGATTATTAGTATCTCTTTTGCCTAATTGCCAAGTAAAAATGTTGTTTGAAATCTAAATCTGGGCTACTGTGAGTGGCTGATTGTGTGAGAATCACACACTGTGTGGGTACATTCAATTGTAATTGCCTGGCTGTGAGAATGCATGGAAACTCCAGGGCTAGAGTGGTGAGAGTAGAGTAGGTAGAGGGCTATTTCCCCTCAGTTGGGATACCCTAAAGACCCTAGGAGACTGCAGCGTAAGCACGCAGTGGCAAACTTTCTCTAGGAACCTAGAGTTTCTAAGGTGAAGAGGCCAATGAGAGGAGTATAATGGCTATAGCTATGTAAATGAAAAGAATTTAATAGAGTGCTATGAAATTTTCATGGCCAAATTTGGCCCCAGAGAAGAGATGAGAAAATGCACCTCTTGCCTTCTGCCAGAGAAGAGGAGGATTCTGGGTGTGGAGTGCTGCACACATCCATGGTTAAACATGTCAACTGCTCTGGTTGAACTAATCATTGTTTATTTTCTATCTTTGTTACTTGAGAGGGAAAAGATGGGGAAAATAAAGATTTGGAAACGACTGTGATGGAAAAAATGCAGGTCAAATGTCCATCTCCACAGGAAAGCAGCCACTGACCATCTTATCCTACCCAAATCCTATCACTGATGAAAGTCAGAAAGAAATTTCAGTCTCCTGTGCATTAACTCCACAAATGCAACTGCAATTGTAAATAATAGTGTTTCCTGTCATCATGCCTTTCCATTGATTATTGCATTTGCTACCAGTGGGACTGCCTGCCTCAAGTCTCTCTCTACTCCAATATGTTCTCCATTCAGCCACTAAATAATGTTCCTAAAGTCCTGGTCTGTCCAGGTCGTGCCTTGCTTAATAAACTATAGTGACTCCCTCTTGCCTCCAGGATCAAATCCAAAATGTTCTATTTGGTGTTCAAAGCCCTTCATGACCTTTCCAGTCTTCTTACACCTTGCTCCCCAACACATATTCTTCAATCCAGTGACACTGGCCTCTTGGCCATGAACAAGACAGTTCATATATCAGCTCTGGCCATTTTTCCCTCTTTCATTATGATTACTAACCTCCCTGACTTCTTTTTAAGTACCAACTAAAGCTTTGTCTTCCATGGGAAATCTTCCCCAATCTTTCTTTTTTTAAAAAAAATCATCTTCTGACTTAGAATACTGTATATTGGTTCCAAAGCAGAAGAATAGTAAGAGGTAGACAATGAGGGTTAAGTGATATGCCTGGGGTCACACAACTAGGAGGCTAGATTTGAACCCAGGACCTCCTGTCTCTAACCCCGGCTTTCTATCCATTAAGCCACCTAGCTGTCTGTTCCACTCTCACCCCCAATATTTCTTAATTCTAGTCCCTTCCATCAATTTGTTTTAATTTTTAATTTTATATAAATTATATAATTTAAGTAAATTATATAATTTAATTTATTTTTTCCTATTTATCTTGTTTATAGCTTGTTTGCATATTTTTTGCATATTATCTCCTGTGTTAGATAATAAGTTCCTTGAGGAACTGGTTTTTTGCTCTTTTTATTTTATTTTTTAAAGTTCATTTAATTAATTAATTTAGAATATTTTTCCATGGTTACATGATTCGTGTTCTTTTCCTACCCTTGTCTCACCCCCCTCCTGTAGCCAACAAGCAATTCCACTGGGTTTTATATATGTCATTGATCAAGATCTATTTCCATATTATTCATATTTGCACTACAGTAATCATTTAGAGTCTACATCACCAATCATATCCCCATTGACCCATGTGATCAAGCAGGTGTTTTTCTTCTGTGTTTCCGCTCCCACAGTTCTTCCTCTGGATGTGGATAGCATCTTTCTCATAAGTTCCTCAGAATTGTCCTGGATCATTGCCTTGCTGCTAGAAGAGAAGTCCATTACATTTGATCGTGCCACAGTGTATCCATCTCTGTGTACAATGTTCTCCTGGTTCTGCTCCTTTTACTCTGCATCACATCCTGGAGGTCGTTCCAGTTCCCATGGAATCCCTCCAGTTCATTATTCCTTTGAGCACAATAGTATTCCATCACCAACAGATACCACAATTCCCCAATTAAAGGGCATCCCCTCATTTTACAATTTTTTGCCACCACAAAGATCATGTCTATGAATATTTTTGTACAAATCTTTTTCCTTATTATTTCTTTGGGGTACAGACCCAGCAGTGGTATGGCTAGATCAAAGGGCACTTTTGCCTCTTTTTTATCTCTACCACTTAGTTTGATCCCTGCTTAAGAAATGTTGAGTGATTGATTGATAGATTGAATGTCCTTCATCCTGGTATGCTCTCCCTCCTCTGCCTCTTGTGTTCCCTAGCTTCCTAGAGGGATTGGCTCTCAAGAGCTGTTTTCCACAGTTTACCTTTCCTGATAACTGCCTCTTCATATGTAATATTACTATGCATTTACATTGTATATATTTTAATAATCCTAGATTTGGAACCAGAGGAAGAGACTATTTGATTTTCCTTTGGAGGCAGATACCTGCTAACATGGTATGTCTCCTCCCCCTCAGTAGAATGTAAGATCCTTAAAGAACCATTTTTGTCTTTCAATCCCCAGGCTCTCAAATGGCCCTTGTATGTACACTTAGTAGACACTTTAAAGATGTTTATTACATTGAATTGGATCAAGAGAACCCTGGGATAAGGACCAGCATGTCCATCAGAAGACATCATCATCATCATCATCACATTATATAGCACCTACTATGTGCTAAGTGTGTTATGTTATTATCTTATTTGATTCTCACAACAACCAGAGGAAGGAAGTGCTATTAATATCTCCATCATCTCTTTCACCTCTCACAGTTCACTTTTGCAGAGGAAAGTAGCCCCGCAGCCCCCCAAAATCTGGGGGCCTTTCTTTAATGTCCTTTTCCCGACCTTTCACTATCTCATCTTTCTCTAGTCTTTGTAATTGTAGGAAGACTGAAATTTAATTAGTGCAGAGTTAAGTTGAAGATGGCTAGCTTTGAGATTTGTATCTCATCTCTTTGTGTTTCTCCCTGAAGAATGAGAAGCTCATCTGATATGCTGATGATCTGAGAACCTCTGAGAATTGAGCAATTTATTGATAAACAACACAATTACTAATCAGATTTGGAAGAAAATAAAACTATAGCCCTCTACATAGTCAAAACATAGCTTTAATGAGAAGGAGGGAAAAAAATCACTGTTATGGCTCCTCATGAAGATTAATGTGGGACAGCCTCTCTGGAATTTCTTTTGCAATGTAAATTAATTACCTCTGGACCTGGATGGGTCCAATTGACATTTTTTTTCCAACTTACCCTGGAAGTATGATACAGTGAAAGATCTGACATCTAGAAGACCTCAATTCAAATCCCTACCTTTGAGAATTAATTACTACCCATGTTACCCTGGGCAAGGGTCAACAACTTTCAGGTGCCTTAAGCAACAATCTAGAATTATTGGGGTGGCGGGGGGTTGGAAACTATCCAACCCAACCCTCTTGATGATTTAGTCACAGATTGGAACAAATGTCGAATGGGTTGTGTGTGACCCACCAGTAGAATATAAGGTTGTTGAAGGCAGGAACTATCTCACTTCTTGTCTTTGTATCCCCAGAACCTACATAGCAAGTGTTTAATAGTTTCACTTGTATCTGACTCTTTGTGAACCTTTTGGAGTTTTCTTGGCAAAGATATTGAAATGGTCTGCCATTTCCTTCTCCAGCTCATTTCATAGATGAGAAAACTGAGGCAAATTTGGTTAAGTGATTTGCCCAGGGTCATGGAGCTAGTAAGTGTCAAAGGCCAGATTTGAACTGTAAGTTCAAAAAGATGAGTCTTACTGATTCCAAACCCAGTGTACCACCTTGCTGCTTCACATAGCAAGTGGGTACTTGCTAAATTGGAGTTGAATGATTGTGCCCTGGCTTGGCGGAAGGGGATCTTGTACTGGATACTATTAAATATCTACTATGTGAAGCCTCTGAAGATAAAGAGACTTTTTAAAAAATCCTCACTCTCAGGGAAATGGGGGGAAGTGAGGAATATGTTAATAGACGCACATAAAATTGTAACTAAAAAGTTAGCTGAATTATTCCCATTTTCATGATTGATATTGAAGTGAGTATGATTTAGGAAAGTCTTCATGGATCTCCTAGCCTAAAGGCAAGTTCATTCAAGCCCTCATTCAACAATTTTTTGATGGCTTCTTAAATCAGGGATTGTGTTCAAGAAAGAGTGTCTCCCTCTGACTGGGGAAGCAACCTCTACACAAATGGGTAAATACAAAGTAGAACTTGAATATTTCCTGTGGGGAGAGGAGCACTAATAACAACAGCAATAATAGTAACTGTAACTGAATAAGAATGTATCAGGCACCTAATATTTGCCGGGCTCTTTGCTTAAATGCCAGGGATACAAAGGAAGCCAAGAGGTAGTCTCTGCTTTGATGACAAGAATAATAATCTCACATGAAGGGGATAGTAATGGATAGTATTTATGGGGATACTTATAGAACCCACATCCCAAGGTGTTTGTGTAGACCAAGTGAAGTGATATGTATAAAGTGCTTCACATAATAAGACTTAGTATTTTATAACACTTTACGGTTTGTAGAGTGCTTTGCAAATACCACCTGCCTTGATCTTCAAGACAACCCTGGATGATAGGTTTTTTTGAGGATGAAGACATAGGATTAGAGAGGTCAAGTGATTTACCCAGGATAAAACAGGTATTAAGTATCTGAAAGAAGGAGCAGGTAGGCATCTCAGTGGATAAAGAGCCAAGCCTGGAGACAGGAGGTCCTAGGTTCAAATCTGGCCTCAGACACTTCCTAGTTGTGTGACCCTGGGCAAGTCACTTGACCTCCATTGCTTAGTCCTTACCATTCCTCTGCCTGGGAACTGATACTTAGTATTGAATCTAAGAAGGAAAGGATTTTTTAAAACATTTGAATGAAGATTTGAACTTGGGTCTCTCTTGACACCAAGTCTGGCACTGTCTCTTATTACTTCATGTCCCTAAGGCTCACTTTCCTCAAACACTGATAATAGTATTTGTGTTCCTTAACTCAAAAGGCTATTGTTGAGGGAAATGATTTGCAGATCAAACATAGAATAACAATATTATTTTTGATGCCATGAAGTATACTGAAGACCAACATTTGGGGGTCAGCCCTGATGTGGTAGAATGGCTTGATTCAGCTTTTCCTAACTCTAAGATATAAGCCACTTAATGATCTGTTTAATAATCTATTTAATCAAAATCCTTTTTCAGAATACCTTCAAGCTGAGGCATTGGCCTCAGAAAGCCAGAACGTTTCCTTTTTATCTCTTAAAAAAAGTGAATTTTCTAAACTTAGAAAGCTCAGTGAGCCAATGCTGGGTTTTTCCCAAGGATTATTTCTGATTAGCGTTCACAAATGCTTTCTGGTGGAAACACTCTCGCTTCAATCAAAAAAGGTCCTGATTTTAGCAAAAACCTCCTCTAGGCCATCTCCCGCCAAGTCTAACAGAGTAGAAAGAAAGAAGAGATGTCCAACTCCTCCCAGACCTTTTCTCTCTTTGGACCAACAAAAACAAAAACCCAAAAGGGCTTCCTAGACTACCTGGAGGCTCTGAAGACATCTATTACTTCATGCCAAGTATTTCTGGAAGAGCAGGCAAAGCCTCAGGATGGTAAGAACTCAGGATTTATTTTTTATAATGAATAATAGTTGAGATCTAAGAGTTCTCTGGTCCTCTTAAAGGAGAGGGAAGGTTCTGAAGACAGATGCCCCTACCCTAGATCTCTGGGGTCTCCTCTACAAAAGATTAAGCCAGCTGATGAGCTAAAGAAAAACTGGGCACACGCAGAGATATTCACTCTGTTGGTTCAAACAGCAACCTGCCAAGAACATGTAAGAGCCACCTGCTAGATCGTTATGGGCTCAGAATTCCAACAATTAATGCGGAGGAGCCAGAGAAATATCCTAAGGTAAATGCTTAGACTTAATATTACATAAAATTGTGGGCTAGAGGTACTTATTCAGGAGAAATAATGATGATCATAATAATAGCTGACATTTACATGGTGTTTTAAGGTTTAAAAAAATGTTTTACAAGAATTCTATCATCTGGGCCTCACAATGACACAGTGCCATTGATACTACAAGGATGAGAGCAGTAACTAAGATGAGGCAACCAAAATTTTTCACCCAGACACAATATATAAAGGAATCTGAAAGTTCCTACAGTCCTTCACCAACATGGAAACAATGGAACTTACCATCTAGACAGAAAAAGAAAATAATTTCAATCAGAAAGCTATTAGAAGGGGCAGCACAGTGGATACTGTCAGATCTACAGTTGGGAGAACTTGGGTTCAATATGGTCTTAGATAACTTCCTGGCTGTGTGACCCTGGGCAAATAACTTAACTCCATTTGCCTAGTCTTTGCTCTTTTGTCATAGAGTTGTTACTAAGAGAGAAAGAAAGAGATAAGGAGAGAGAGAGAGGAAGGAAGGAAGGAAGGAAGGAAGGAAGGAAGGAAGGAAGGAAGGAAGGAAGGAAGGAAGGAAGGAAGGAAGGAAGGAAGGAAGGAAGGAAGGAAGGGAGGCAGGGAGGGAGGCAGGGAGGGAGGCAGGGAGGGAGGCAGGGAGGAAGGAAGAAGGAAGGAAGGAAGGAAGGAAGGAAGGAAGGAAGGAAGGAAGGAAGGAAGGAAGGAAGGAAGGAAGGAAGGAAGGAAGGAAGGAAGGAAGGAAGGAAGGAAGGAAGGAAGGAAGGAAAGGAGGGAGGGAGGGAGGGAGGGAGGGAGGGAGGGAGGGAGGGAGGGAGGAAGGGAGGGAGGGAGGAAGGAGGGAGGAAGGAGAGAAGAAGGAGGGAGGGAGGTTACTAAATCATCAAAATGGAATGGTAAGAGGTAGTCACTTCTGCACCAACCATGCTGAGTCCTAAGTGGGATGTTCAGACCTTATATTTGAGACAGTGTGTTATGGTAGATATTGGGTTAGCCTTGGAATCTGGATGATAGGAACACAGGTCTATAACTGCAAGGGACTTTATAATCCATCTCATCCAACCTTCTCATTTTACAGATGAAGGATACTGGGACTCAGGTAGATTCCACGTCTTGCTCAAGGCTATACAGCCAATATTTTAATTTGGACCCAATCTATTAGCATTTATTCAGCTCTAACTATGTGCCATGGTGGACACTTTTTTAAATGGTATTAACTGTTGTCCTTCATACTTGAAGATGACCAAAATGGCATCACTCCATTGGGGTCAATGTAGAGTGTGTCCAACTGTGGCTGATCACACCAATATAAGCTCAGAAGTCTCTACCACTGGTCAGGTACAAATAGCTTGTGTGGATGGAGATTTCTCTGAATATGAATAACAAAATAGTAAAAGGTAAAATGGTAAAATGGCATGCGTAATATTTTTTGACTGGAGCATAAGTTGGATTTCAGTGAGGTAACTGCACAAAGCCATCAGCCTCACTCTACCTTCCAGGATCATCCAAGTCCAGTAACAGGACAAAAGTCAAGAATCCTGGTGATAAACACACTGGATAGCCTTGACATCTTCCATATCTAACCAAAGAATAAGTGTTCCACAGCACTGTCTTCAGCTGCCTTCATGGCATTGAAACAAATTGTTCTCATATGCCCATTCCACCAGGGTCAGTCTTCACTTCATATATTTGAGGGAAGTACCCCCACCCCAACTTTCTGCTGGATCTGAGGACTCTTGGACTGGTTTAGTGCATCTGCTGAGACAGTTTTACCAGGAAGTGGCCCTCGCTCATGCTGGAGAGTTGGGTGGCAAGGAGACACCAAAGGTGGATGAGCAGTCCTAGAAAGAACTTGGCAAACCCTCATATCAGAGATGTTAGTCTTTCCCAAACAACCCTATTTTAATCACTGGGGATACAGAAAAAGGGGTGGGAGAAGGACCCATCTCTACCCTCAAAGAATTCATACTCTACCAGGGGAAATCACATGAAAACAAATATGTACAAACAAGATAGAGAGAGAGAGAGAGAGAGAGAGAGAGAGAGAGAGAGAGATGTAAAGACAGAAATAGATACAGAGTAAGAGACAGAGATTATATATATATATATATATATATATATATACACATATATAATTTTATATATATAAATATTTATATATATGTAATGATAAATTGGGAATGGTATCAGAGGGAAGACACCAGAGGCAAAATCGACCTTAGAGGCCACCAAATCTAACTCCCTCTCTTTATATATGAGGAAACTGAGGCACAGAGATATGAAGCAACTTGATCAAGGCCACACAGCCAGGAAGTTTCTGTGTTGAGTGTGCTAAAGTTTATTATATCACAAAAGTTCTGGGATGCTCAGATTCTAGGCAACCACCATGTGGCATGAATTCCTAGGCACTGAAAAAGTCCCTTAAATATTCTAAAGTATAAATGACCATATTAAAATTTTCTGAGAATAGGTTCTGACTACAAGAAAATAAAACAGGAATGGCATAGGACCAGCAGAAGGGTATGTAAGGGAGACCTGGACTCTGCCAATGCCTTACTTTGTGATAATATGTATTAATAACAAGGATAACAGAAACATATATATGTGTGTAATGGTGCAGTGGATAGAGCACTAGACCTCTAGTCAGAAAGACCTGAGTTCAAATCCAGTCTCAGACACTTAATACCTATGTAGTCCTACGCAAGTCACTTAACCTACTTGCCTCAGTTTCCTCATCTGTAAAATGTGAATAATAACACCTACTTCCCAGTGTTGTTGCAAGGATGAAATGAGATAATATTTGTAAAGCATTTGGCAGAGTGCCTAGCACATAATAGAAAGGACAAGAGATATGGTCATTGTCTCAGTCTTTTTTCTAGCTTCCATGAGCCATGGCCACATGTCCTGCTTAAAGAAACTTGTTTCTGTGTCCCTGGATACCTTTACTTACTTTGGTTGTTCTTTTCTGATCTTAGACCAATAGGTATCCCTAAGATGGAGGAATCCAAGTATATAGGTAACATTGGGGAAAAGTTTGGAGGCCTCGGGTCCTACCGAATTGGGGCTGGCTAGTAGCTTTTGTATCTGAGGAGAGACCCCAATAAATTGGCTGGACAAAGCCTGGCCATTTTTCCAGCAGAGTTATAGGGCCAGTGACAAACTGAAGTGAAATGTCAAATGCCCAATTAGTCATACTGCAAGCTGCTTTATGTAGTTTCGAGCTTTAGATATTACCTCCCAGAAGTCTGTAAAGAAGACTTAAATTAAGGTACTGAATTCTACTTTCAGTTTGCTTTGGTTAATGGGAAGAGTTAGTGCTTAGCATTGCTTTTGTTTGTAGTTATAAATTACCGATTCTATACCTAGTTCATAAGGTACATGAGATACTGTTTTATTTTCCACTTTGGGGAGACCTTGACACAAACCATCTAAACCCTAAGCAAGTTTTCTGAGAGAGGGGAACTTAACAAGCTAACAAGGATGAGAAAGGGGTGCCTGATCCCTTTCATTAGAAGTAGGCTCTGGGGGCATTTGGGTAGCTCAGTGGATTGAGAGCCAGGTCTAGAGATGGGAGGTCCTGGGTTCAAATCTGACCTCATTCACTTCCCAGTTGTGTGACCCTGGGCAAGTCACTTGACCCCCATTGTCTAGCCCTTACCACTCTTCTGCCTTGGAGCCAATACACGGTATTGACTCCAAGACGGAAGGTAAGGGGTTAAAAAAAAAAAGTAGGCTCACCCAGAGTTGAACTCAAACCAACCACATGCATAGGTACAGAACGCGGAACAGTTCAGTGCCCCCAGGTCTTTGGTCGAGCATTGGATCCTCAAGATTACTGTCAGAGTCAGGACCTGAAGTCAGGTCTTCCTGATTCCAAAGCTCACCCTCAGTTCACTGTGGCCCTGGGATAATCTAGATGATTATCAGTATATTATTATAGGTTTACATATTTTAACTACTTATACTTGCAAAGAAGCTATTTGTCAAATTAAGAAACCTGGGAAATTTAGCTCCATAAAACACATCTTATTATTAATTACATGGATTTGAATTTATGGCAGGTCAGAATCATGTCCCACAAACATAATTATGCACAACCGAAGCAATTCAGTCCTGCCACCGGCATTAAAATAGCACTAACATCAGTATACATTTAAATACCTGGTATATGTCCTTGCTGATTCTCATTTACCCATTAAAAATAATTTTAAATAATTCATGGAAAGAGGAGTCTTAGTGATGCTACCTGTGGGTATATATTCCAAAAAAGTAACTATTAAGGATGAGAGGATGGGAAGGAAGGAAGGAAGGAAGGAAGGAAGGAAGGAAGGAAGGAAGGAAGGAAGGAAGGAAGGAAGGAAGGAAGGAAGGAAGGAAGGAAGGAAGGAAGGAAGGAAGGAAGGAAGGAAGGAAGGAAGGAAGGAAGGAAGGAAGGAAGGAAGGAAGGAAGGAAGGAAGGAAGGAAGGAAGGAAGGAAGGAAGGAAGGAAGGAAGGAAGGAAGGAAGGAAGGAAGGAAGGAAGGAAGGAAGGATGGCAGGAAGGCAGGGAGGCAGGGAGGAAGGAAGGAAGGAAGGAAGGAAGGAAGGAAGGAAGGAAGGAAGGAAGGAAGGAAGGAAGGAAGGAAGGAAGGAAGGAAGGAAGGAAGGGAGGGAGGCAGGGAGGCAGGGAGGCAGGGAGGGAGGGAGGGAGGGAGGGAGGGAGGGAAGGAGGGAGGGAAGGAGGGAAGGAGGGAAGGAGGGAAGGAGGGAGGGAAGGAGGATTCATTAAGTGGTAACTATGTGCCTGGTACTGGGTTAAGTGCTAGGGATACAAATACAAAGAAAAAGAAAGTCCCTGCCTGCCTGGAGTTTACATTATAATGTATGAAAACAACACACAAAACAGATCCAAAAGGTTGGGAGATAGAGACTGATATTATTGAGAAGTTTAGGAATCAGGAACAGTGCTGAGAAGGGAATCAAGGCGAGCTTAGATCCCTCCACAAAAATGGAAGAACTTACCAATGAGAGATGGGTCATCAAAAAGTATATCCCAGATCAAGAAAACTGCAAGGATGACTATGTTCCAGGGCAAGTATGCCTTGGGTATGGAGGGAATTTGCAGGGTAGACTAGCAGTCAAGTCATAAATAAAGTCCAAAAGCCAGAAACAAGACTATGAAGCAAATCATAGATTTCGAGCTAAAAAAGCCTCAGGAGACCATCTAGACCAGCCATCTCATTTTATTGATGAGAAAGTTGAGGCCAGGAATACCAATGACTTGTCCAAGGGCATGGGATCATGAATACAGACTAGAAAGGACCTTAGAGACCAATCTACCCCAATTTCTTACTTTACAGATGTAGAAACCGAGAGTGAGAAATGTTAGTGTCACATTGGTCATAAATAGCAAAGGACATATCTGAATTCAAATTTCCTCATTAGTAAAATTGGGGGGGGGGGGGCATAGTAACCTAAAGGGCTGTTTTGAGCTCTAGACTTGTGTTCCCCTGGCGTGGACTCTGGCTCTGTATACATTGTACCCCACATTGCCTCTTTCAAATTACAGTACGAGTTTAGCCTATGCCATTAAGAACCCAGAAAAAGAGAACGTTGCAGAAGCAGGTAAAGCAAAGCCAATTCTAGGAAGAGCAAAAGGAATCTCTCCCACCCACCCCACACCATACCTTAATGACGTCTTCATCTGTGGACTTACACTCCACTGCATCCGAAACATCGACCACCGAACCATCCTGTCCTACAGCAACCACTTTGACTGGAACTGAGACCGCCTTCCCCGTCAGAATAGCAGTGTTCAATACTTCCGTGTCCTATGTGCACACACACACACATACACACACACCAAAAAAAGAAAGGGGGGGACACATCTTAGTAAACATGGATTTTATGTGAGGGGCAGAATTGGCTCTTAGCTGAGGAGTTTCCTGACTTTCATCTCTGCCTTGCAATTAAAGAAAAAAATTATATGTATGGAGAAAAACCATTTGCTTCTTGCAAACAGAAAATTACCAACCATTTGATAGTTTTCAGTCCTGGGACCAGAGAATCAACATTTCCTCTGCCATCTTTGCCATGCTTCCCTGATGGCTAGGTCATAAGTCAATCTCCAGATTCCCTGCTCAAGCTCTGCCTTCTCTCCCCTCCCCCCCCCCCCACTTCCCAACCCCTGACCCAGGCATGCTAGACATCATAAGTACCAAGATAAAAGTGATTTTCAGTATTTTCTAAATTGCTGGAAAAGACATGTTGGGCGAAGTGATTTCCTGCTTTTCAGGGCTTAATTACATGGTGAGTGAAGCCTTCATTTCAATGTTGAATTAGAAAACACCACAGCACAATGAATAGCAGAATGCCAAATGCAAATCTGAAACTTTTTTCCCATCAGCCCCTTCCCTGATGTCCACCCACATCAACCACCTGGAGACATTTTGCTGGCCATTAAGCTTCATTCTGTCTCCTCCTCTATCTAATGATCCCATTAGCTGGGCCTTCATCTATACCTCTGTTTGAGTGAAGTTTGATAAATTACTCCAAATGAGCAGCTAGTGGGGTCGCTGGCTTGCCAAATTTTGGGTAATACCATCAACTGTTGAGAACCAATGATAAAATGTTTCAGGTCCTACTTCTTGAAAGTTTCCCAGATAAGAAAAGAGTTCACTAGGTTCACAGAGTGTCAGAAAGAAAGAGAACTCAGAGGCCCCTTCTTTCTCTGGTGGGTTATGGCAGATGTTAAATGACTTGCCCAGGGTCACACAGCTATGGGTCAGAGGCAAGACATGATCACAATCTTTCTCAGAATTTGAGGCCAGTTCTTTCTCCACTATGCCACACACTGAGATAGACACCACAGGCATTTTTCCCTCCCCATTTTTACAGATGAGAAAACTGAGGCTAATAGAGGTTAAATAATTGGTCTGGGATCAGACAACTATGAAGTGTTTGAGAAGGAATTTAAATTGAGGTCTCTAAGTTAAGACTTCATTTACACTTCACCAAACTGTTCCACAGGGGAAAAGACTGAACCATCCATCAAAAGGCAGGCTTGTTGTGTGTGGACTTGTGCATGTGTATGCACATAGCTTTGTACAAGCCAGATGTTCTATGCCTCCAAAAGCTATTTTACACTGATTTATGGTGATCAGTTTCACTCAAAACTGTCTATGATTTTGAATGAGGAAACAAAATATATCTTTGGCAATCAGCTAACCTCCAGACTCATTACTGGCGTGAATTCAGTGGTTTCAAGACCAGATTATGTACACCCAACAAAAAATGACTATGTCTGAATAGAGAAAGTGGCCACTGAAGGTTTTTAACCTTTTTAACCCCCAATCCCTTTTGTCATTTTGGTGAAACTTACAGGCTCCTCCTTTGTTTCATGTTTTAAATGAATTTTAAAAATACAGAGGATTTCAAAGGAAGCCAATTTTCAGGAAATAATTGACAAAATATATTGATATAAGTCCCTAGCCCCATATTAAAGACCCCTGGACGTGAACATTTCCTTAACAAATTCACTGGGCCACAGGTTATGAACCTTGGGACACCAACATTTTCCCTAGAAGTTCACCAGTCCTGGGTTAAGAATCTGTGGTCAGCAACACTTTCCCAACAATTTCACTGGCCCCAGGTTAAGAAGTCATGCTCACTAATGTTCCCCATACAAGATCACTGACCCCAGGTTAAGAAATTTTGGTCACCAACATTTTCCCAATAAGATCACTGGTCCCAGGTTATGAACCTATGGACACCAACATTTTCCTAACAAGTTCACTTGGCCCCAGGTTAAAAATCTCTGAGTGTCAAGTGAAAGGAGCAGAACCAGAACCTTATACACAGAGATGGATACACTGTGGCACAATCAAATGTAATGGACTTCTCTACTAGCAGCAATGCAATGATCCAAGACAATTCTGAGGGACTTATGGGAAAGATGCTATCCACATCCTGAGAAAGAACTGTGGGAGCAGAAACACAGAAGAAAAACACCTGCTTGATCACATGGGTCAATGGGGATATGATTGGGGATGTAGGCTCTAAATGATTACCCTATTGCAAACATCAATAATTTGAAAATAGGTTTTGATCAATGGCACATGTAAAACCCAGTGGACTTGTGCATCAGCTATGGGAGGGAGGTGAGGATAAGGGAGGGAAAGAACATGAATCATTTTCCTAACAGCTAAAGTATCCTGAAGGGCTCACAAAGATGGAGAACCTTTAGATCATGTTTACAAGAATTAGTTGAAGGACCTTAGTGGAAAAAACACTAAGTTTGAAAGCAGAGAACCTGGGTTCAAATTGCAGTCTGCTTGAAAAAAATTTCCCTTGTATACTTGGGCAAGTCATTTAACCTCACTGGGACTCATATTCCATATCTGAAAAATGAGGGGGTGGAACTACTAACCCCAAAGATCCTTTCTATCTCTAAATCCATGTTTAGCCAGGAAAAGAGATTGTCATGAAAGCCATTTTCAAGAATTTGAAAGGTTATTGTCCCAATGAATGATAAGCCTTCTGCTTGGCCTCGAAGAGCAGATCAAAGTGCAATGGAAGAAAGTAAAAAAGAAATTAATTTAGGCTTGGTATCTGAAAGAATTTCCTAGTATATATAATTATGCAAATATGGAATGAACCACCATGGGAGGTAGATGGATAAATACTCTTTGATAATAATGTAGAAAAGATTTCTGCTCAGGTATATGTCAGAATACATAACCACTGAAGTTCCTTCCAATAGCTAGAGCATCCAAGTAGCTCCATGGATACAGCTAGAATCAGAAAGATGTGAGTTCAAATTTGGTCTCAGACACTTACTTGCTTTATGACCCTGGAAAAGTCACTTAACTTCTGTTTGCTGCAATTTCCTAATCAGTCAAACGAAGATAATGGCATTACCTATCACCCAGGGTTGTTGTGAAGATCAAATGAGATAACATTTTTAAAATGTTTAACACAGTGCCTGGTACACAGTAGGTGCCAGGCTAGTTATTGTTACAATTATTCTTATTCCAATCTGGAAAAGTCTGTGATTCTGTAACTAATCTCTTACTCCCACTGACCTCACCAAGATATTTCAAGGCTAAAATACAAACTATGAAAGGATGCTGATAAAAAACATCAACTGTTCCACAACTTCAAAAGTCTATCATTATTAGAAATAACAGAGTAATCCCAAACCCATGAAACATCAGGATGATGATGGACTCTATTCAATTTCAGCTTCCCACAGGTCCTGGGGAAGCTCAGACAAAAAAGAAATAAGCCTAAAGCAGACCAGTACACCCTCTGCTGCCTGGTGTTTTCTTTCCGACCTTTCAGAATTACTCTAATTTTGATCAAATTCCATCTCTTTCTCTCTTTGCCTGAAGACACTTCAAATTTGGATTTCTCAGACTGCAAGTCAGAAGTGAACTTCTCTTCAGGGAAAAAACAAAAAATGAAGGTTATATGTTACAATTTAAATGATGACTTTCAATTCTAATACTTCACATTACATAACTACCAAAGTCTACCTGGGCCCCACTTTAAAGATTATTTTTGGATTCTGATAATATGTTATCCGTAGGGCAGTATATAATTTCAAAGTCTGGTTACCCATCCGCTTGTTCCTCTAGAATGCAAAGGAAAATCATTTTAAATAGGGGAATCTTTGGCGAAAGTCAACAAATATTCAGTTTGACTCACGGCAGTATCTTTTTATCTCTAGTGTCTCTAGGTTTTAGATAAGATGAAATATAATGGGGAAAAATGTCAAGTTCTGAGAGGGGATTCAAAACATCAACTTCACAATTACAGGGCAGGGGAAGATGTAACTAAATAGCAGTTCATACCAAAAAATGTGGGGGTTGGGAATTAATAAAAAGCAAATCACTTGAGTATCAACAGTATAAAATGACTCTGAAAAGAGTTAATAAGAGAAAGGGGAGTCTCACTATATTCTATCAGACCATCTCTAGAGGGATCTGTTCAGTTCTGCCCACCATATTTTTTTAATTTTTTAATTTTTATTGACATTTCTCATGACCTTCATTTTAAAATCTACCCCTCTTCTTCCTCTAATTGGAGAAACATGCCTATAACAAAGAATTTTAAAAGGAAGAAGAAGACGAAGACGAAGACGAAGACGAAGACGAAGAGGAAGAAGAAGAGGAAGAGGAAGAGGAAGAGGAAGAGGAAGAGGAAGAGGAAGACGAAGAGGAAGAAGAAGAGGAAGAAGAAGAGGAAGAAGAAGAAGAAGAAGAAGAAGAAGAAGAAGAAGAAGAAGAAGAAGAAGAAGAAGAAGAAGAAGAAGAAGAAGAAGAAGAAGAAGAAGAAGAAGAAGAAGAAGAAGAAGAAGAAGAAGAAGAAGAAGAAGAAGAAGAAGAAGAAGAAGAAGAAGAAGAAGAAGAAGAAGAAGAAGAAGAAGAAGAAGAAGAAGAAGAAGAAGAAGAAGAAGAAGAAGAAGAAGAAGAAGAAGAAGAAGAAGAAGAAGAAGAAGAAGAAGAAGAAGAAGAAGAAGAAGAAGAAGAAGAAGAAGAAGAAGAAGAAGAAGAAGAAGAAGAAGAAGAAGAAGAAGAAGAAGAAGAAGAAGAAGAAGAAGAAGAAGAAGAAGAAGAAGAAGAAAAACAACAACAACAGCAGCAGCAGCAGTTTGGTAAAGGCTAACCAGCCTCTAAATCAAATCTGACACGACAGACAATTTTCCATGTCCATAGTCCTCATCCTCTGAAAAGAAAGGAAGAAGAAATGCATTCTTTCATCTCTTCTTTGGGGCCAAGTTTGATCAATATAATTAAGGATGCCACATTTTAGGAAAGATATAGATAAGATGGACCATATCTAGAAGAGAATATTCAGGATGCTAGAGGATCCATGCCCATGCCATCTGCAGATAGCCAAAAAGAATTAGAGATTTTTCATCCTAGGAAAAGAAGATTACAAGGGAGTATAATGGCTATATTCAAGTGTTTGAAGAGCTGCTAGATGGAAGAGGGAAGAGAAAGGGCATAAATATTTACATAGCACCTACTATATGCTAGGCACTGTACTAAACACTTTTTTACATATATCTCAATTCATCCTGCAAGGTAGGAGTTGTTAATTATTCTCATTTTACCATTAAGGAAACTGAGGCAATGAGCAATAAAGTGACTTGCACAGGGTTACACAGCTAGAAAGTGTCTGAGGCTAGATTTGAAATCAGGTGTTCTTAACCCCAGAATTCATCCTATGTGTATTGTATCACTCAGTTGTCTCCATCTAGGAGGGATTAAAATTGTTCTTTGTGGTCCATGAAGGTAAAATGTAGAAGAATGCAAAGAAGTCAGAGGGAAAGAAAAGGTTCTGAATCCTCAGAGCTGCCTCAAAGTGAAATGCTTTGGCTAGGACGTCGGTGGGTCTTCCTTTAGGAAATATATTCAAGCACAGGGGGCCGGGCCAGTGTGGGGGTCCCTTCTCAGCAATGCTGTAGAGAGAATTCCTATAAAGCTTCAAGTTGATGGATCTGATGACCTAAGGGGTCCCTTCCAAATCTCTGAGCTTCTGTTTTAAAAACCTGTAGAGAATCCGCAGGGACCATTCAGTCTAGATTCCGAGTCCCCTGACAGGATCAGAAGGGGACTCCAGGCACAGGCCATCTACCTGCTCAAGGCAGGCTAGTTAGTGACCAGTAGACATCAAGTTTAAGTTTCGGAACTTTTCTGGGTCAAGTGTACTGATGTCACTAGCAGAGAGAAAGGTGGAGAGAAAGTAGGACCAAGCCTCTCTGCTGGCAGTGACCTTAAAACAGAAGGGCACCAGCAGCAAAGAGATGGCCATTGTCTATTTTAAGGTCAGCAGAGCAAATGAAAAGCATGAAATGTGCCCTTTATAGTCCATCTCCTTGGGGGGTCAGGGAAGGAGGGAGGAGAGCTTCATCTCCTTTCTAGAAGGTTCATCTGATGACTGAACGTTGAAATATCCCAGAGGCATCCCTATATAGACTTTTTCATAAGTACTTTTTTAAAGTAGTTACTTTTTATTAGTAGAAAGAGGAATGGCATGTACTGATACCTAGAAGGCATCTATGTGGCAATGGAAACCTCCCAGATTTGGAGTCAGAAAGCTTGGGGCAAATCCTTGCTGTGTAATCTTGGCAATTCTACATTCTTTCCAGGTCTCTGCTTTCCCATCTGTAATATGGGTATAATGGTTCCCCACCGGCATGTCATGAGGATAAAATAAGGCAATGACTGCAAAGCATTATGTAACTCCAAGGCTCTATATATTGATGCATCAAATACTTAGGATTATGTGTCTACTATATACAAAAAACTAATGGCTGCAACTCTTCATGACCCCATCTGGAGTTTTCTTGGCAAAAGATACTGGAGGAATTTGCCATTCCCTTCTCCAGTTCATTTTATAGATGAGAAAACTGAGGTAAACAGAGTTAGGTGGCTTGCCCAATGTCACAGCGCTAGAAAGCATATGACTCTTCATGACCCCATTTGGGGTTTTCTTGACAAAGATACTAGAGTGGTTTTCCATTTCTTTCTCAAGCTCATTTTGCAGATGATGAAACGGTGGCAAACAGGATTAAATGACTTGACCAAGATCACACAGCTAGTTTGCCATTTCCTTCTCCAGCTCATTTTGCAGATGATGAAACAGAGGCAAACAGGGTTAAATGACTTGACCAAGATCACACAGCTGGTTTGCCATTTCTTTCTCTAGCTCATTTTGCAGATGATGAAACTGAAGCAAACAGGGTTAAATGACTTGACCAAGATCACACAGCTGGTTTGCCATTTCTTTCTCTAGCTCATTTTGCAGATGATGAAACAGAGGCAAACAAGATTAAATGACTTGACCAAGATCACACAGCTGGTTTGCCATTTCCTTCTCCAGCTCATTTTGCAGATGATGAAACAGAGGCAAACAGGGTTAAATGACTTGACCAAGATCACCCAGCTAGTTTGCCATTTCCTTCTCCAGCTCATTTTGCAGATGATGAAACTGAGGTCAACAGGGCTAAATGATTTACATAGTTGGGTTGAGTTGGAGGCCATGTTTGAACTCATGAAGATGAGTCTTCCTGACTCCAGGCCTAGCATTCTATCCACCTGATGGTACAAACAAACAAATAAACAAAACCTAGTCCCTACCCACTAGGAGCTAACATTCTCCTGAGGGGCAGGGTGCAATGTGACCTCTATACAAAAAAGCAAATACAAGATTATTGGGAGTGGGAGTGGGGGGGGACAGAGACAGAGTGGAGGGGTGGATTGAGAAAGAGGGAGAGGGAGAGGGAGAGAAATAGAGACAGACAGACATAAAGAGGGAATTGAAATTTGAGATGTGAGAGAGAGAAGAGAGAAAGAAGAGGAGAGATAGAGTCACTAAAAAGAAAGAGGAAGATGGAGATGGAGCATCTCAGAGTCTGGGAAATAAGAGGAGGAGAGGGACAGAATGAGAGTGAGAGAGAATTAGAGCCAGACAGACGAACAGAGAGAATTGAGATTTGAAAGAGAGAGAGAGAGAAACACTTGGGAGTGGGTGAATTATGAAAGGCTTCACAAAGAAGTTAATACCTGGACTGAGCCTTAAGGATTTTTGTTGGTGGTGATGAGGAGGAAATATACCAGGAAATACTTGGGGAAACAATGGCAGGTTTGGGCAGAGCAATGTGGCTACAAATTCGGACACTGATGGAACAACTGAAGTTCTCTGGGTGGGGTGCTCCTACTACACCCCAAACCAAGAAATCCTTCTTTTTGGCCATATATCTGTGCCACCAGTCTGGAGATAGCTTAGCATGTGCCCATTTAGGACCAAAGAGAAAATGGTAAGTTTGGGTTGGGATGGTAGGGAAGGTGTCAGTCAAGGTCTTTGACTTAGATGTTCCTGCAACTGAGTATGAGAAAGAAGAAGGGCTCGTCAGGGGACATTAAGGACCCAGCTAGCTACCACTGACTTTGTGACATGAAGTTGTCACTACCAAAGCCTTGGTTGTAGGCAGGGCCAAAGTCCCCCCGCAATCTTGTGCATAGACTAATCTATGGCCCTCTCCAAATGAATACAACCCATACTACACACAGGGTA